>NC_037689.1:115118445-115154152 GCF_003255815.1 Theropithecus gelada | reverse complement strand
GATTGGATTAAGAAAATGTGGCACATATACACCATGGAATACTATGCAGCCATAAAAAAGGATGAGTTTGTGTCCTTTGTAGGGACATGGATGCAGCTGGAATCCATCATTCTTAGCAAACTATCACAAGAACAGAAAACCAAACACCGCATGTTCTCACTCATAGGTGGGAACTGAACAATGAAATCACTTGGACTCAGGAAGGGGAACATCACACACCGGGGCCTATCATGGGGAGGGGGGAGGGGGGAGGGATTGCATTGGGAGTTATACCTGATGTAAATGACGAGTTGATGGGTGCAGCACACCAACAAGGCACAAGTATACATATGTAACAAACCTGCACGTTATGCACATGTACCCTACAACTTACAGTATAATAATAAATAAATAAATAAAAAAAAAGAAGGAAGAACCAGTTTGGAAACTTAGAAACAGAATTAGACACCATAAATTTAGTTGACTTAAATTAGGTGAGCAGTGTGAAAAATCCAGATGCCAGGGTCAAAATTAGGAGTATAGGTTCCTAAGTTCATAAAGAAGATGTGCAGGAGCAAAACCAAATAAGCTGTAGCCCTAATAGTGGACTCATAGTTGGAAACTGGGTGAGACCAGTAAAGAAACTTGATTAGGATAGATTTTGCGATTAGATTTTGCAACAGGTTACACCTAATCTAGGGAGCCAGGAGCAAGGTCACAAAACCAGTCAGGTCCTCCTGACATTCATTTAGATCGTTGGCATTTTCAGATGATATATTTAGGTTATTGATAATGATCTTTTAGTTTGATTTACAATAATCAAACTATTTTTGGCTTTACAAAGCCTTTTCCCATTGATTTCTTCATTTGTAATTTGTGAAAATCGTTTGATAGGCAGATTAATTATCATTTATTCTGATTTACAGGTAAAAAAACAAATGCAGAGAGGTTAACTGACTCGACCTAGATCATAGCATTATGAAGTAATGTAATGCCCATTTATTGCATGCCAGGTACTTGGTATGCATTCACTTCCCTGATTCACATAATAGTCCTGTGAGGTAGATAAGTATTACCTCTATTTTATAGGTAAGAAAATGTGAATTCAAGGAGTTGGGATGACTTACCCAAGGTCACATGGTGCCAGAGTTGGTTGTTGAACCCAGTCGTTCTGGCTTCACAACTTGTGCTCTTATCCTGTAGGCTGTGTAACTTCCTGTTTTCATTACTACCACTTTTGCTTTAATACCCTGTTTCCAAGATAATTTTGTGCTTCACTTCATTAAAATTCCTTGAATTGTGAAGCCCTTCAAATTCATTGGTACCTGGGCTGCTACTGGCCAGGCTAGTGGCATCAATTCACAGATGTTTTTTCCCTTCATAGTCTCCAGGCACAGAAGCAGGTGTTCCAAAATCACATTCCCTACAAAGTTGCAGACGTATACAACTCTCATAATCTGCAAATTTTGCCTCTGGGATGCTTTTCAGAAGATGCGCATGAGATCAAGACTTTCTCAGGGGGTGGGGCCAAGATGGCCCACTAGAAGCAGCTACCTTTGGGGGCTTCCATCGACAAAAACCGTAAGCGTGTGAATCCTTCCCTGGCAACCAAGGTATCCAGGTTCTCTCATCAAAATTGACTAAAAGGCTGGCATGACCCACCAAGAGAAGGAAGAGCAGTGTGGTTCGGCAGCCCACCTGAGAGACACACGGGGAAGGGGAACCCCCTTTCCACAGCCAAGGGAGGCAGTGAGTGAACGTGCTACCCAGCCAGGGAAACTGTGTTTTTTCCACAGAACTGTGTAACCCATGGATGGGAAAATCCCTCTTGCGAACCCATGCCACCAGGGCCTAGCATCCCAACCCCTGAATGCACAGATTCTTACAGTCTCTAAACTGGAATTTGCTTAAGCCTACCAAACTCCCAGGTCGGGGGGGTGAAGGGGGGCGGGGGCAGGGGTGACCAGTATGGGCTGCTGCTGCCTGCTTTCTAAGCCCTTTGAGCTCTTTGGGGGAGGGGCAGCAGCCAGAACTAGGATTCACAACTGCCTAACATGCTAGGCTCCCTGGGCAGGGGAAACGGTGGTATCCATCTCTGTAGTCCCAGGCTGTGTTTTTTCCTGCTGGAGCCAGGATGGCTTGGTCACAAGATTTGTCTCCACAGCCCAGCACACGGGCTGTGGCAGTCAGATGCCAGAGTGCCTTTTGAGGTCTAACCCTGACCCATCCTCAGTGGGCAGGGCTTCCCTGCAGGATCTCTGGCAAAGGCTCAGGGGCAGAATTTGGATCTCCTTGCACCTGAGTCCCTAGGGGGAGAGGTGGCCACAGTCTCTGCAGACCGGCAGACTTAGCCTCTTCTCCTGGTAGTCCTGAGGAATCCGGGCAGCCAAGATGAGTGGGTTTTCCCCCAGTGAAACACACTCTCTCCACCAAGGGACAATGTGCTTTGTTAAACAGGTCCTGCTTCCCATGCTACCCAACTGGGTGAGACCCTCCAACACGGGTTGTCAGATACCCTATACAGAAGCGATCCTATTGGCATCAGGGTGGTGCCCCTTGAGGTCAGAGGTCCCAGAAGAAGGAGAAGGCACCCATCTTTGTGGCTCTCCAGCCTTCTTGAGTGACATCTCCAGGCACAGGAGCGAATCAGATGAATAAGGCCTGAGAAGTGAATCCCCAGCAAACTACAGAAGAGGGACCTGACTATTGAAAGAAAAACAAACAGAAAGTCACAACAACAGCATCAACAACAGCAACAAAAAGGCCCCACACAAAAACCCCAACTAAGGGTCAGCAGCATCAAAGACCAAAACTAGACAAACTCACAAAGATGAGAAAGAATCAATGAAAAAATGCTGAAAACCCAAAAGGCCAGAGTGCCTCTTCCCAAATGATTGCAGCATCTCTCCAACAAGTGCGCAGAACTGGACAGAGGATCAGATGAATTCAGAAGATGGGTAGGGCCAGGCATGGTGGTTCACGCCTGTAATCCCAGCACTTTGGGAGGCGGAGGTGGGTGGATCACCTGAGGTGAGGGTTCAAGACCAGCCTGGCTAACATGGTGAAAACCCCATTTCTACTAAAAATATAAAACATTAGCTGGGCTTGGTGGCACATGCCTGTAATCCCAGCTACTCAGGAGGCTGAGGCAGGAGAATTGCTTGAACCCAGGAGGCGGAGGTTGTAGTGAGCTGAGATCATACCATTGCACTCCAGTCTGGGCAACAAAAGCAAAACTCCGTCAAAAAAAAGGAAGAAGAAGAAGAAAGAAGAAAGAAGAAGAGGAGGAGGAGGAGGAGAAGGAGGAGGCGGCAGCGGAGGAGGAGGAGAAGGAGGAGAAGAAGGAGAAGAAGGAGAAGAAGGAGAAGAAGAAGAACTATGATGAGCTAAAGGAGCATGTTCTAACCCAATGCAAAGAAGCTAAGAACCTTGATAAATGGTTAGAGGATTTGCTAACTAGAATAACCAGTATAGATAGAAACATAAACGATCCAATGGAGCTGAAAAACACAGCACAAGAACTTTGTGAAGCATACAAAAGTATCAACAGTCGAACTGACCAAGTGGAAGAAAGGTTATCAGAGTATGAAGACCACCTTGCTGAAATAAGACATGCAGACAAGAATAAAGAATGAAAAGGAATGAACAAAGCCTCCAAGAAATATGTGACTTTATGAAAGGACCAAACATACAATTGATTGGAGTATCAGAAGGAGATGTGGAAAATGGAAACAAGCTGAAAAACACCCTTCAGTATATATTATCCAGGAGAACTTCCCCAACCTAGAAAGACAGGCCAACATGCAAATTCAGGAAATACAGAGAACACCACTAAGATACTCCATGAGAAGATCAACCCAAAGACACATAATCACCAGATTCTCCAAGGTCGAAATGAAGGAAAAACTGTTAAGGGCAGCCAGAGAGAAAGGCCAGGTCACCTACAAAGGGAAGCCCATCAGATGAACAATGGACCACTCAGCAGAAACTCTACAAGACAGAAGAGATTGGGGGCCAATATTCAACATTCTTAAAGAAAAAAGATTTCTATCTAGAATTTCATATCCTGTCAAACTAAGCTTCATAAGCAAAGGAGAAAGAAAATCCTTTCCAGACAAACAAATGCTGAGGGATTTTGTTACCACCAGGCCTGGCCTACAAAAGAACCTGAAAGATGCACTAAATATGGAAAGGAAAAACTGGTACCAGTCACCGCAAAAACACACCGAAGTATAAAGAGCAATGACACTATGAAGAAACTACATCAGCTAGTGTGTAAAATAACCAAATAGCATCATGATGACAGGATCAGACTCACACATAACAATACTAACCTTAAATGTAAATGGGCTAAATGCCCAAATTAAAAGACACAGATTGGCAAATTGGATGAGGAGTCAAGACCCATTGGTGTTCTGTATTCAGGAGCCCCATCTCAGGTGCAAAGACACACACAGGCTCAAAATAAAAGGATGGAGGAAAATTTACTAAGCAAATGGAAAGCAAAAAAAGAAAGCAGGGGTTGTAATCCTAGTCTCTAACAAAACAGACTTTAAACCAACAAAGATCAAAAAAGTCAAAGAATGGCATTACATAATGATAAAAGGAACAATTCAACAAGAAGAGCTAACTATCCTGAATGTATATGCACCCAATACAGGAGCATCCAGATTCATAACTTTAACACCACATTTTCAGTATTACGTAGATCAATGAGATGGAAAATTAACAAGGATATTTTGTATTTAAACTCAGCTCTGGATCAAGTGGACCTAGTAGACATCAACAAAACTCTCCACCCCAAATCAACAGAATATATATTCTTCTCAGTGCCACATGGCACTTGTTCTAAAATCAACCACATAATTGGAAGTAAAACACTCCTCAGCAAATGCAAAAGAACTGAAATCATACCAAACAGTCTCTCAGACTGTGGTGCAATCGAATCAGAACTCAGGATTAAGAAACTCACTGAAAAACACACAATTTCATGGAAATGGAGCAACCTGCTCTGAATGACTCCTGGGCAAATAATGAAATTAAGGCAGAAATCAAGAAGTTATTTGAAACCAATGAGAACATAGAAACAATGTACCACAATCTCTGGGACACAGCTAAAACAGTGATAAAAGGGAAGTTTATAATCACAATTAAAAGAACTAGAGAAGCAAGAGCAAACACATTCAAAAGCTAGCAGAAGGCAAGAAATAACTAAGATCAGAGCAGAACTGAAGGAGATAGAGACACAAAAAACCCTCCAAAAATCAATGAATCCTGGAGCCGATTTTTGAAAAGATCAACAAAATTGATAGACCGCTAGCAAGACTAATAAAGAAGAAAAGAGAGAAGAATCAAATAGACGCAATAAAAAATGAAAAAGGGGATATCACCACCGACCTCACAGAAATACAAACTACCATCAGAGAATACTATAAACACCTCTACGCAAATAACCTAGAAAACCTGGAAGATATGGATAATTTTCTGGACACTTACACTCTCCCAAGACTAAACCACAAAGAAGTTGAATCCCTGAATAGACCGATAGCAGGCTCTGAAATTGAGGCAATAATTAATAGCCTACCAACCAAAGAAAGTCCAGGACCAGACGGATTCACAGCCGAATTCTACTGGAGGTACAAGGAGGAGCTGGTACCATTCCTTCTGAAACTATTCCAATCAATAGAAAAAGAGCGAATCCTCCCTAACTCATTTTATGAGGCCAACATCATCCTGATACCAAAGCCTGACAGAGACACACACACAAAAAGAAAATTTTAGACTAATATCCCTGATGAACATCGATGCAAAAATCCTCAATAAAATACTGGCAAACTGAATCCAGCAGCACATCAAAAAGCTTATCCACCATGATCAAGTGGGCTTCATCCCTGGGATGCAAGGCTGGTTCAACATTCGCAAATCAATAAACATAATCCAGCATATAAACAGAACCAAAGACAAAAACCACATGATTATCTCAACAGATGCAGAAAAGGCCTTTGACAAAATTCAACAGCCCTTCATGCTAAAAACGCTCAATAAATTCGGTATTGATGGAACGCACCTCAAAATAATAACAGCTATTTATGACAAACCCACAGCCAATATCATACTGAATGGGCAAAAACTGAAAGCATTCCCTTTGAAATCTGGCACAAGACAGGGATGCCCTCTCTCACCACTCCTATTCAACATAGTGTTGGAAGTTCTGGCTTGGGCAATCAGGCAAGAGAAAGAAATAAAGTGTATTCAGTTAGGAAAAGAAGAAGTCAAATTGTTCCTGTTTGCAGATGACATGATTGTATATTTAGAAAACCCCATCGTCTCAGCCCAAAATCTCCTTAAGCTGATAAGCAACTTCAGCAAAGTCTCAGGATACAAAATCAATGTGCAAAAATCACAAGCATTCCTATACACCAGTAACAGATGAACAGAGAGCCAAATCATGAATGAACTCCCATTCACAATAGCTTCAAAGAGAATAGAATACTAGAAATCCAACTTACAGGGGATGTAAAGGACCTCTTCAAGGAGAACTACAAATCACTGCTCAGTGAAATAAAAGAGGACACAAACAAATGGAAGAACATACCATGCTCATGGATAGGAAGAATCAATATCATGAAAATGGCCATACTGCCCAAGGTAATTTATAGATTCAATGCCATCCCCATCAAGCTACCAATGAGTTTCTTCACAGAATTGGAAAAAACTGCTTTAAAGTTCATATGGAACCAAAAAAGAGCCCGCATTGCCAAGACAATCCTAAGTCAAAAGAACAAAGCTGGAGGTATCAGGCTACCTGACTTCAAACTATACTACAAGGCTACAGTAACCAAAACAGCATGGTACTGGTACCAAAACAGAGATATAGACCAGTGGAACAGAACAGAGCCCTCAGAAATAATACCACACATCTACAGCCATCTGATCTTTGACAAACCTGACAAAAACAAGAAATGGGAAAAGGATTCCCTATTTAATAAATGGTGCTGGGAAAATTGGCTAGCCCTAAGTAGAAAGCTGAAACTGGATCCTTTCCTTACTCCTTATACGAAAATTAATTCAAGATGGATGAGAGACTTAAATGTTAGAACTAAAACCATAAAAAACCCTAGAAGAAAACCTAGGTAATACCATTCAGGACATAGGCAAGGGTAAGGACTTCATGTCTAAAACACCAAAAGCAGCAGCAGCAAAAGCCAAAATTGACAAATGGGATCTAATTAAACTAAAGAGCTTCTGCACAGCAAAAGAAACTACCATCAGAGTGAACAGGCAACCTACAGAATGGGAGAAAATTTTTGCAATCTACTCATCTGACAAAGGGCTAATATCCAGAACCTACAAAGAACTCAAACAAATTTACAAGAAAAAAACAACCCCATCAAAAAGTGGGCAAAGGATATGAACAGACATTTCTCAAAAGAAGACATGCATACAGCCAACAGGCACATGAAAAAATGCTCATCATCACTGGTCATCAGAGAAATGCAAATCAAAACCACAATGAGATACCATCTCACACCAGTTAGAATGGCAATCATTAAAAAGTCAGGAAACAACAGGTGCTGGAGAGGATGTGGAGAAATAGGAACACTTTTACACTGTTGGTGGGATTGTAAACTGGTTCACCCATTGTGGAAAACAGTATGGATCTAGAACTAGAAATACCATATGACCCGGCCATTCCATTACTGGGGATATACCCAAAGGATTATAAGTCATGCTGCCATAAAGACACATGCACACATATGTTTATTGTGGCACTATTCACAATAGCAAAGACTTGGAATCAACCCAAATATTCATCAGTGACAGACTGGATTAAGAAAATGTGGCACATATTCACCATGGAATACTATGCAGCCATAAAAAAGGATGAGTTCGTGTCCTTTGTAGGCACATGGATGCAGCTGGAAACCATCATTCTCAGCAAACCATCACAAGAACAGAAAACCAAACACCGCATGTTCTCACTCATAGGTGGGAATTGAACAGTGTGATCGCTTGGACTCTGGAAGGGGAACATCACACACTGGGGCCTATTATGGGGAGGGGGGAGGGGGGAGGGATGGCATTGGGAGTTATACCTGATGTAAATGACGAGTTGATGGGTGCTGACGAGTTGATAGGTGCAGTACACCAACATGGCACAAGTATACATATGTAACAAACCTGCATGTTGTGCACATGTACCCAGAACTTAAAGTATAATTTAAAAAAAAAAGAAATTTATAGCACTAAATTTCCACATCAGAAGCTAGAAAGATCTCAAATCCATACCCTAATATCACAATTGAAAGAGCTAGAAGGTAAGAGCAAGCTAATTCAAAAGCTAGCTGAAGACAAGAAAAAACTAAGATCAGAGAAAAATTGAAGGAGATAGAGACATGAAAAACCCTGCAAAAAATCAATGAATCCTCGAGTTGGTTTTTTGAAAAAATTAGCAAATAGGTAGACTGCTAGCTAGACTAATAAAGAAGAAAAAGAAGAATCAAATAGATACAAGAAAAAATGATAAAGGGGATATCACCAGTGACCCTACAGAAATACAAACTACCATCAGAGAATACTATAAACACCTCAGTGCAAACAAACTGGAAAATCTAGAAGAAATGGATAAATTCCTGGACGCATATATCCTACCAAGACTAAACCAGGAAGAAACTGAATCCCCGAATAGGCCAATAACAAGCTCTGAAATTAAGGCATTAATTAATAGTCTACTAACCAAAAACAAAACAAAACAAAACAAACAAAAAACCCGAGAACACATGGACACAGGGAGGGGAACATCACACACAGGGGCTTGTCTGGGGGTGGGGCGCTCAGGGAGGTATAGCATTAGGAGAAATACCTAATGTAAATGATGAATTGGTGGGGGCAGCAAAACCACATGGCACATGTATACCTTTGTGACAAACCTGCAAGTTGTGCACATTTACTCCCGAACTTATAGTATAATAATAATTTTTTTAAAAAGAGAAAAAAAGCCCAGGACCAGACAGACTCACAGCTCAATTTTAGCAGAAATACAAAGAGGAGCTGGTACCATTCCTTCTGGAACTATTCCAAACAATTGAAAAGGAGGGACTCCTCCCAAACTCATTTTATGAAGCCAGCATCATCCTGATACTAAAACCTGGCAGAGACACAACAAAAAAAGAAAATTTCGGCCAATATACCTGATGAACATCGATGCAAAAATCCTAAATAAAATGCTCGCAAACCAAATCCAGCAGCACATCAAAAAGCTTACCCACCACGATCAAGTTGGTTTCATCCCTGAGATGCAAGGCTGGTTCAACATATGCAAATGAATAAATGTAATCCATCACATAAACAGAACCAAAGACAAAAACCACATGGTTATCTCAACAGATGCAGAAAAGGCCTTTGATAAAATTCAACATCCCTTCATGTTAAAAACTCTCAATGAAGTAGGTATTGATGGAACATATCTCAAAATAATAAGAGCTGCTATGACAAACACACAGCCAATATCGCATTGAATGGGCAAGAGCTGAAAACATTCCCTTTGTAAACCAGTACAAGACAAGGATGCCCTCTCTCCCTACTGTTATTTAACATAGTATTGGAAGTTCTGATCAGGGCAATCAGGCAAGATAAAGAAATAAGGAGTATTCAAATAGGAGGAGAGGAAGTCAAGTTGTCTCTGTTTGCAGATGACATAATTTTATATTTAGAAAACCCAATCATCTCAGCCCAAAAGCTTCAACTGATAAGCAATATCAGAAAAGTCTCAGGATACCAAATGAATGTGCAAAAATCACAAGCATTCCTTTACACCAACAACAGGCAAGCAGCGAGCCAAATCATGAATGAATTCCCATTCACAATCACTACAAAGAGATTAAAATACCTAGGAATACAGCTAACAGGGGATGTGAAGGACCTCTTCAAGGAGAACTACAAACCACTGCTCAAGGAAGTAAGGGAGGACACAAACAAATGGAAAAAATTCCATCCTCATGGATATAGGAAGAATCAATATTGCAAAAATGGCCATACTGCCCAAGGTAATTTATAGATTCATGCATTGACATTCTTCACAGACAGAAAAAACTATTTTATATTTCATACAGAATCAAAGAAGACCCCGTATAGCTAAGACAATTCTAAGCAAAAAGAGCAAAGCTGGAGGTATCACACTATCTACCTTTAAACTATGCAACAAGGCTACAGTAACCAAAACAGCATGGTACTGGTACCAAAACAGAGATATAGACCAATGAGGCAGAACAGAGACCTCAGAAATAACACCACACATCTACAACCATCTGATCTTTGACAAACCTGACAAAAACAAGCAGTGGATAAAGTATCTCCTATTCAGTAAATGGTGCTGGGAAAACTGGCCAACCATATGCAGAAAACTGAAACTGGACCCCTTCCTTACATCTTATACAAAACTTAATTCAAGATGGATTAAAGACTTAAATGTTAGACCTAAAACCATAAAAACCCTAGAAGAAAACCTAGGTAATACCATTCAGGACATAGGCATGGCTAAAGACTTCATGACTAAAACCCCGAAAGCAATTGCAACAAAAGCCAAAATTGACAAATGGGATCTAATTAAACTGAAGAGCTTCTGCACATCAAAAGAAACTAGCATCAGAGTGAACAGACAACCTACACAATAGGATAAAATTTTTGCAATATGCCCACCTGACAAAGGTCTAATATTCAGAATTTACAAGGAACTTAAACATGTTTACAAGAAAAAGACAAACAATCCTATCAAAAAGTGGGCAAAGGATATGAGCAGACACCTCTCAAAAAAAGACATTCACATGACCAACAAATATATGAAAAAAACTCAACATCACTGATCATTAGAGAAATGCAATTCAAAACCACAATGAGATACCATTTCATGCCAGTCAGAACGGCGATTATTAAAAAGTCAAGAAACAATAGATGTTGGTGAGGCTGTGGAAAAATAGAGACACTTTTACACTGTTGGTGGGAATGTAAATTAGTTTATTCATTGTGGAAGACAGTGTGGTGATTCCTTAAAGACCTATAACCAGAAATACGATTTAACCCAGCAATCTCATTACTGGGTGTATACCCAGAGGAATAGAAATCATTCTACTATAAAGACACATGCACAGGTATGTTTATTGCAGCACCATTTAAAATAGCAAAGACATGGAACCAACCCAAATGCCCATCAAGGATGGACTGGATAAAGAAAATGTGGTACATATACACCGTTGAATACTATGCAGCTATAAAATGAATGAAATCATGTTCTTTGCAGGGACATGGATGAAGCTGGGAACCATCATCCTCAGCAAACTAACACAGAAACAGAAAACCAAACACTACGTGTTCTCACTCATAAGTGGGAATTGAACATTGAGAACACATGGACACAGAGAAGGGAACAACACACACCAGGGCCTGTTGTGGGGTAGAGGGTGAGAGTGAGGGGAGGGAACTGAGAGGACAGGTCAATAGGTGCAGCAAACCACCATGGCACACATATGCCTGTGTAACAAAACTGCATGTTTTGCACATGTATCCTTTTTTTTTTTTTTTTTTTAAAGAGGAAATAGAAAAAATTTCTCAGGAGAAAGAAGAATAGAAGAGCATGCTATGATTTAACCTTCTTTATGGCATGTCTGGGGAACTGAACTCCAGTCAATAACAAGTTGTTCCTTTGGGTTTTGAAGATAGTATAGGGGAATATGGAACTTTAGTGAAGGGATAAAGAGAAAAGGGAAGACAAACTTTCCCTGCTTTATAATTTTGTCAAGCAACAACCTTTCACAAGAACCATTTGGTTTTCTGTATCTCTTATGGGATATATAAAGGGATGAAAGAAACAGTTGATGACATTGACATGGCTCACAAAACATGTGCCTCTAAATAATGAGACCCTTTATCTTGGAGACAAATCTAAAGGGTATGAGAGAAACCCATATATGATTCACTTTAAAAAATTAAAGATGTAAAATTTCCTTTCTGAGGCTGTAAACTTTTGGTCTTTTTTAGATGTTGTACCAGGATAAAAAAGCTAAGGGATTGGTAGAAATAGCATCAATTCATTACTGAACTTCTTGATGGTAAAAATATTTGCCATTAGGTTTCTGTTTCCTTGACTGCTAGGAGGTTGAGAACATTGGAAAAGATGAAATACTTTTTTAAATTAAAAAACCCTCTCTGTTCAAATTTCATAGCTTGTCTATAAATGATGTCATCTGTTAGCTAAAATATTTTTAAGAAAATGAGTAAATCATTGTGATGGGGGTGGGGAAAGCAAACGTTTTCAGTAGGAGGTTTTGAAAGCTGTTGATAGCCTCCTCAACCTGAGGTCTGTTTACTAAGAGGCTTTGAGTGGAACCATGTCTTCCTAAGTAAACATAGAGCCTTATCTTATTCACCTGGGTAAGTCCTTTTGCTCAGGACTTAACTGTCTGCATTGGAGATAATTTTCTGTTGGCTCTCTGGTTTATACGGACCGGGAAGCCATGCTTTAAGTTATTACACAAATAATGAAACCTGAGCAAAGCTGGTATAGTAGTGTTTTGTTGGTGGGCTGGTGGCAGGGTAATGGTGGTGGCAATGAGGTGAGGGTGGGATGGTGGTGGAGAGAGATATACTGAAACGTATATTATGAGCAAGTGTCTGCTCTCATGTCAGATAAAATGCTAAGGGTGGTAGGAACCTTAGAAGCAAAAACAATGACAGAGGATTATGAATAAATCACTGCCAAGGGATTTGGCCTTGGGGCTTGATTTAAAGTGTGATCCAGGTGACCCAGGGAATGTTCTAGAAGAAACAATGGCTAAGAGTTAGTGGCCAGCTCTTGGGCTGAGAGGTTAGCCCTACTTGAGAATATGCTTTGAATCCTGCTGTACGTAGTAATCTAAGCAAAACACTCCTGTGAGAGAAACCTCTGAGGACCATTTCCCATGTGCTAGCAAGTCATATTTATGTCCTGAATGTCCTGAAGGTCATGTGTTATCCTTCATAACTCTTTCTTAGGCTTTTCTCTGGAACAGGAGTTAGCTTCACACTAAATGTAGACAAGAATGTTTCCATATTTCTTATCCTATGGTTTCTCTTTAGATTTTGAAACAGCTTTTTTTAAAATATGGAGCTGAATCTCTGAAAGTCCCCTATTGAGTCTTTACAAACAGAAGTCATATTTGTGATCTACCAGATCCTGTCATGTTTGATAATATTAGGAATAGGCCATAATGCATTTTGGACATGAGTTTACTAATCTTACGAGTGATTTCCTTCCAAATTATTGGGGTAGAGACTATCTAGTTCTCTAGGTCACTAGAAATGGGCCATGAAGTCTTAGTTGGGCCCATAGCCAGTCTCCTTCAATGTGAAACTGCCAAACTAATTGTAAAGGAGTATTTAAATTTCCCATAACTATAGAAAGAAAACACTTGGAGTGAAGGTGAGTTTACAGATAGAGCCTAAAGAACTCTGTGGAATAATAGAGAGGTATGGGAAATAGGGCCAGATAGTCTTTGCATGTTTTTGTTAATATTTTAAGTACCTAACATATATTTGTCTTAAATTTTAAATTTGTTTAAAGAATTTTCATGTTCCTTGGTTATTTATTCCCCCTCCACTATGTCCATATTTTCTTTTTTTTAATTATATTTTAAGTTCTAGGGTACATGCACACAACGTGCAGGTTTGTTACGTATGTATACATGTGCTGTGTTGGTTTGCTGCACCCATTAACTCGTCATTTACATTAGGTATTTCTCCTAATGCTATTCCTCCACACTCCCCCCTACCTCACGACAGGCCCCGGTGTGTGATGTTCCCCGCCCTGTGTCCAAGTGTTCTCATTGTTCATTTCCCACCTTTGAGTGAGAACATGTGGTGTTTGGTTTTCTGTCCTTGTGGTAGTTTGCTCAGAATGATGGTTTCCAGCTTCATCCAAGTCCCTACAAAGGACATGAACTTATCTTTTTTTATGGCTGCATAGTATTCCATGGCGTATCTGTGCCACATTTTCTTAATCCAGGCTATCATTGATGGACATCTGGGTTGGTTCCAAGTCTTTGCTATTGTGAATACTGCCACAATAAACATATGTGTGCATATGTCTTTATAGTAGCATGATTTATAATCCTTTGGGTATATACCCAGTAATGGGATGGCTGGGTCAAATGGTATTTCTATTTCTAGATCCCTGAGGAATCGCCACACTGTCTTCCACAATGGTTGAACTAGTTTACACTCCCACCAACAGTGTAAAAGTGTTCCTATTTCTCCACATCCTCTCCAGCACCTGTTGTTTCCTGACGTTTTAATGATCGTGATTCTAACTGGTGTGAGATGGTATGTTATTGTGGTTTTGATTTGCATTTCTCTGATGACCAGTAATGATGAGCATTTTTTCATGTGTCTGTTGACTGCATAAATGTCTTCTTTTGAGAAGTGTCTGTTCATATACTTTGCCCACTTTTTGATGGGGTTGTTTTTTTTCTTGTAAATTCGTTTAAGTTCTTTGTAGATTCTGGATATTAGCCTTTTATCAGATGGGTAGATTGCAAAAATTTTCACCCATTCTGTAGGTTGCCTGTTCACTCTGATGATAGTTTCTTTTGATGTGCAGAAGCTCTTTAGTTTAATTAGATCCCATTTGTCTATTTTGGCTTTTGTTGCAATTGCTTTTGGTGTTTTAGTCATGAAGTCCTCACCCATGCCTATGTCCTGAATGGTATTACCTAGGTTTTCTTCTAGGGTTTTTATGGTTTTAGGTCTAACATTTAAGTCTTTAATCCATCTTGAATTAAGTTTTGTATAAGGTGTAAGGAAGGGATCCAGTTTCAGGTTTTTACGTATGGCTGGCCAGTTTTCCCAGCACCATTTACTGAATAGGAGATACTTTCTCCACTGCTTGTTTTTGTCAGGATTGTCAAAGATCAGATGGTTGTAGATGTGTGGTGTTATTTCTGAGGCCTCTGTTCTGTTCCATTGGTCTATATCTCTGTTTTGGTACCAGCACCATGCTTTTTTGATTACTATAGACTTGTAGTATAGTTTGAAATCAGGTAACATGATGCCTCCAGCTTTGTTCTTTTTGCTTAGGATTGTCTTGGAAATGCGGGCTCTTTTTGGTTCCATGTGATCTTTAAAGTAATGTTTTCCAATTCTGTCATGAAAGTCATTGTTAGCTTGATGAGAATGGCATTGAATCTATAAATTACCTTGGGCAGTATGGCCATTTTCACGATACTGATTCTTCCTATCCATGAGCATGGAATGTTCTTCCATTTGTTTGTGTCCTCTTTTATTTCGTTGAGCAGTGGTTTGTAGTTCTCCTTGAAGAGGTCCTTCACATCCCTTGTAAGTTGGATTCCTGGGTATTTTATTCTCTTTGTATAAATTGTGAATGAGAATCCACATTTTCTTAACTCCCTTTTTAAAAAATTGAGTATCTGTGTGATTGATTTCATAGGTTTTCGTCTTCCACCAGAATGCCAAATTAAATTGCCCTGTGATTTTTTTACATAATAGACAATTCACAGTCACCTTTGTGCTTAAAACCAATTTCAATGCCTTGCTTAACGACAGAGATACTTCTGAGAAATATGTTGTTAGGTAGTTTCATCATTGTGCCAACATCATTGAATGTACTTGCATACATCTAGATTGTATACCCTATTACACACTTAGGTTATATAGTATAGCCCATTGCTCCTAGGCTACAAACATGTACAGCATGTTACTGTATGGAACACTGTCGGCAATTGTTTTTCCTTTTTTAAAAAAATAGAGATAGGTTCTACCTATGTTTCAAATGCTGGTCTTGAACTCCTGGGCTCAAGCAGTCCTTCTGCCCTAGCCTCCCAAAGTGCTGGGATGATTACAAGTGTGAGCTATCATGCCCAGCCTTTTAGGCAATTGTAGCACAATGCTAAGTATTTCTGTATCTAAACATATCTGTAGAAAAGATACATTAAAATTATGGCATAAAAGAAAAAATTAGACAGGCACAGTGACTCGTGCCTGTAATCTCAGCACTTTGGGAGGCCGAAGTGGGCAAATTGCTCGAGCCCAGAAGTTCAAGAACAGCCTAGGCAACGTGGTGAAAATTCATTTCTACAAAAATTTAACAAGTAGCTGAGTGTGGTAGCACATACCTGTGGTCCCAGCTACTTAGGAGGCTGAGGTAGGAGCATTGCTTGAGTCCAGGAGGTTAAGGCCGCAGTAAGCCATGATCACGCCACTGAACTCCAGCCTGGGTAACAGAGTGAGACCCTGTCAAAAAAAAAAAAGAAAGAAAAGAAAAAAGGTAAAAATGGTACACTTGTATAGGGCCTTGCACAACTGGATGTTGCTCTGGGTGAGTCACTGAGTGGTGAGGGAATGTGAAGGCCTAGAACATTACTGTTCACTACTGTATACTTTTTAAACAGTGTACACTTAGGCTCCACTACATTTATTTTAAAATATTTTTCTTTAATAAATTAACCTTTGCTTACTGTAACATTTTACTTTATAAACTTTTAATTTTTAACCTTTTTGACACTGTAATAACACTTAGTTTAAACACAAACATATTGAACAGCTGTACAAAAATATTTTCTTTCTGTATATATGTATTCTATATGCTTTTTTCAATTTGTAAAATATTTTATTTTTTTACTTAAACTTTTTTTTGTAAAAAACTAAGTCACAAACATATACGTAGCCTAACCCTACAGAGGGTGAGGATCATCAACCTCATTGTCTTCCACCTCTACATCTTGTCCTACTGGAAGATATTCAGGGGCAGTCACATGCGTGGAGCTGTCACCTCTTCGGATAACAATGCCTTCTTCTGGAATACCTTCTGAAGGACATGCCCGAGGTCATCACCATTAACTTTTTTATAATTAGAAGGAGCACACTCTAAAATAATGAGTAAAAAGTATAGTATAATAATTACACAAACCAGAAACATGGTTATTTATTATTAGCAGGTATTATATACTATACATAATTGTGTGTGCTATACTTTTATACATCTTGCAATGCAAGAGTTTTGTTTACACCAGCTCATCACAAACACGTGAGTCATGTGATATGCTAAGATATTATGATGGCTATGATGTCACTAAGCAATAGGAATTTTTCAGTTTTATCATAATCTTTGGGACCACAGTGATCTAGGCAGTCTATTATTGACCAAAACATTGTTATGTGGTGCATGACTACAGTTTACGTTTTTCATTGCTTTTAGTACCGTGTAAATTACCTCAGTGCCCAGCACACAGCAGGCAGTTAAGAAATTTTGCTTGAAGTGACTTAAAATGAACAGGAGAATTTTGACAAGGATGTAGAGAAATGTAGGTGTCATGCTTGCAAACTTTACTGTTTTCAATTGCTGTTCTCCAGAAAAAGAAGTAATCCGAGAATATATTAGATAATTTTGGAATAGGAATCTAAAAGCGAAAATACATTTATGGATAAAATAATTTTCCCTAGTTAATTTTGAAGATCATAGATAGTAGACTCATGGATTGAATAAAGCCCTGGATAAACAGAAAACTTGGAGGCCT
Source organism: Theropithecus gelada (assembly GCF_003255815.1). Taxonomy (NCBI): domain Eukaryota; kingdom Metazoa; phylum Chordata; class Mammalia; order Primates; family Cercopithecidae; genus Theropithecus; species Theropithecus gelada. The sequence goes on along the minus strand of NC_037689.1, from coordinate 115,136,612 downwards.
TTTATAAAATGTATTTATTTATGTATTTATTTATTTATTTATTTATTTGAGACAGAGTCTTGCTCTGATGCCAGGCTGGAGCGCAGTGGCACGATCTTGGATCACATCAACCTCCTACTTTCTGGTTCAAGTGATTCTCTTGCTTCAGCCTCCTGAGTAGCTGGGATTACAGGCACGCACCACCATGCCCAGCTAATTTTTGTGTTTTTAGTAGAGACGGGGTTTTACCATGTTGGCCAGGATGGTCTCGATCTCCTGACCTCGTGATCTGCCCGCCTTGGCCTCCCAAAGTGCTGGGATTACAGGCGTGAGCCACCGTGCCCAGCCTATAAAATTTATTTTTTTATTCACCTGTTTGTTTCTTAGAAAATTTTTGGCAAGTTGGCTTTTGCACATATATTTCTTCAGCTTCAATTTTTTTTTTAATTGTGGTAAAATATAAACAACATAAAATTTGCCATTTGGTCATTTAAAAAAATGTACTGTTAAGTAGCATTAAATACATTCACCTTCTTGTTCAGCCATCATCACTATCCATCTCTAGAACTTTAAAAAGTCTTCCCAAATTGAAACTTCATATGCATTAAACATAACTACCCATTCCCTGTCCCTCCGGCCCTTGGATACCACCATTCTACTTTTTGTCTCTATGAATTTGACTTTTCTAGGTACCTCAGAGTTAGGGGACATACAGACGAATCTCTTAGACAGCTTAAAACATTGTAAATTATGTACACTTTGCTCTCTCTGGTTCAAGGAAGGGAACTGGAGACCAGGCTACCACTTCTCTGCAAATCATGCCACTCCAGGCCATGGAAGGTGTGGAGCAAGCATCAATAAAAAGACCGTAGAATTTCCTACCATGTTGAATGTGGCTTTTTCCTGATTGTTTGCTTGGTTGCTGTAGGACTTTGACTGATTTTTCAGAACTTCTGTATAGTAATTTCAGTCAGTCTCTTGCTGTTTACTTAATGTTTCTGTGGGGGAATGAGGGCCTGAAGCTTCCTAGTCTACCATTTTGCTGATGTCACACTCCTAGCTTCAGGTTTGACCTAAAGATAAGACTACCAAGGAATGACTATTTGGATTTTATTGACAATAAATATCCACCCAAAGCCCAAACTATGACTAGTTGGGGGAAATTTTGTCTATGGCTGACGATGGCATAGTCAATGTTTTAACCTCAGGGTAGAAATATGTACCATTTCCTAGATAAACTAATTTTCTTTATGAAAATATATGGAATCAAAGGGACTGATATCTACATTTTAAGCTATTGTAATTGTTCAGAGAGGCAGTTTGTCATGTGTTTCAAGCATTCCTGAATGTAATTGCTGATTGTGTTTCTGTAGTTGAGCAATTCAATAGATGAAGACCAGCACAGCATGTGACAACTGTTTGCCCTCTGAGGGGAAGTGATGGGGGACCAGATTTTTTACTGCTTGTTCTAAAAGGTGCTAAACCCTTGGCACTGAGTCCTTTAGTTCCAGTACTTCTGCATGTATAGATTTCATCTGGCTGATCCCATCACCCTGTGGGACTTGGAGGCAAGGGAAGCAGCAATACAAGGCTGATGCTCCTGCTGTTTAATGTGCTGTGAGTAAAACTACCTTACTCTGATCTGAGTCTCACTGTGTAGTTTGGGCTATTCTGTGGAATGGTGGAAAGCTGCTTTCTTTGTCATCTCCTTGCAGTCTTGGTATTCCTTGCCATCCTATATGAGGCTGGAATTCTTCCTTGGCAGTAATGGGTTTTTATTACTAAAATGAGAGTAATACTTTTATTTTTAATATTCAGTTACAGGATTTTTGTGGGTATGTATATTTTTGTGTGTATGTGTGTGTGTATGAATGTATGCTCATTTTACTGATTGGAGGTTGGTGCTATGATATCACTAGATGCCCTAATCATGACTTAGAAGTATGGATCATATGGAGATTGGCAGTTCTTCTCCAGGTTCGAATTGAGTATTGAAGTAGCCTAACTCTGAAGATGATAGACCAGTCAGGGAACACAGGCTGTCTTGAAGAGAGCACTCCACTAGTTCCAATGGCAGATTGTTTGGATTGAAATTGGTGAAGAAACCTAGGCTCTCGCTGAGACAGATGGACACAAGAAGAAAGTAGTGGTGCAGGATGTGGAAGGCAGGGATAGTAACAATAGACTCTATGTAATTAATATTTTTCTGGGCACCTTCCATATGTCATTTCTAATCTCACAATAACCTTGCTTTGAGACAGGGGTTATCATCAGTTTATAGGAGTGGAACCTGGGGCTTCAAAATATTAAATGATTCACCCAAAGCCATATAGCTGAGTAAGAAGGAAAACCTGGGTTCAAACTTTGGTCTGTAAGACTCCAAGGTCTGTGCGCTTAAAAGCTATGCTCCACTTTCTCTCAGAGTCATAATCACCCTATGACATAGAATGGAGTATAATTTACCCATTTCATACAGTGATGTTTTATGAAAGATTTCTTTTGAGAAAGAAAAGATTTTGCTGTATTGTAAATGAATTGAAACCACTGAATAGCACTAACCTCAGTACTACACTAGTTGAAGTGATTCCCTGAATCATTCTAGCTTTTCCTTGAAGTGACAGTAAAGAGATAATCAGAGGGTCTCAACAAATCACTTAATTCAAATAGGCCCCTGAGGAAAATATTCAAACATTTATTTCATGAAGAATAGGGTATAGCCCTTTCTTAAACATCACTGATTTAAGAGTAATAGGACCACATAAACTGGATAACCTCAGGACTTGTTTTTTGTTAAAAGTCAGGATTATTGGAGTTTGAGATCAGCCTGACCAACATAACGAAACCCCGTCTCTACTAAAAATACAAAAATTGGCGGGGAGTGGTGGCATGCACCTGTAATGCCAGCTATTTGGGAAGCTGCAGGAAAATCATTTGAACCCAGGGGGTGGAGTTTGCAGTGAGCTGAGATCGCACCACTGCACCCCAGCCTGGGTGACAGAGCGAGTCCATCTGAAAAAAATTAAAATTGAAATTAAAAATTTGAAAAAGTATAATTTATATAGAGAAAAAATTAACCCTTTTGATATGGTCTGGCTTTGTATTCCCACCCAGATCTCATCTTGAATTGTAATCTGAATTGTAATCCCCATGTGTTGGGGGAGGGACCTCATGGGAAATATAGATCGTGGGGGTGGTGCACCCATGCTGTTCCTGTAATAGTGAGTGAGTGAATCACAAGATCTAATGATTTTATAAGGGGCTTTCCCCTTGGCTCAGCACTCATTCTCTCTCCTGCTACCCTGTGAAGAGGTGCCTTTCACCATCATTGTAAGTTTCCTGAGGATTCTCCAGCCATGAAGAACTGTGAGTCAATTAATCCTCTTTCCTTTATAAATTATCCAATCTTGGGCAATTCTTTATAGCAGCATGAGAATGGACTAATACAGTAAATTGGTACCACAGAGAGTGGGGTGCTGCTATAAGGATACCCAAAAATGTGGAAGCAACTTTGGAACTGGATAATAAGCAGAGGTTGGAACAGTTTGGAGAGCTCAGAAGACAGGAAAATGTGAGAAAATTTGGAACTTCCTAGAGACTTGGAGGGCTCAGAAGACAGGAAGATGTGGCAAAGTTTGGAACTTCCTAGAGACTTATTGAATGGCTTTGAACAAAATGCTGACAGTGATATGGACAAACAAGTCCAGGCTGAGGTAGTCTCAGATGGAAATGATAAACTTGTTGGGAACTGTAGCACAGGTCACTCTTGCTATGCAAAGACACTGGTGGCATTTTGCCCCTGCCCTAGAGCTCTGTGAAACTTTGAACTTGAGAGAGATGAGTTAGGGTATCTGGCAGAAGAAATTTCTAAGGAGCAAAGCATTCAAGAGTTGACTTGGGTGTTGTTAAAAGCATTCAGTTTTATGTATTCACAAAGTTATGATTTGGAATTGGAACTTATGTTTAAAAGGGAAGCAGAGCTTTTATTTTCAAAAAATTTGCAGCCTGATGATGTGATAGAAAATAAAAATCCATTTTCTGAGGAGAAATTCAACCCGTTCAAGCCGGCTGCAGAAATTTAGTAGAAAGTAATGAGGAGCCAAATGTTAATTGCCAAGACAATGGGAAAAATGTCTCCAGGGCATGTCAGATGTCTTCACAGAAGCCCCTCCCATCACAGCCCTGGAGGCCTAGGAGGAAAGAGTGGTTTTGTGGGCCAGGCCCAGGGCCTTGCTGCTTTATGCAGTCTCAGGACTTGGTGCCCTGAACCAGCCATGGCTAAAAGGGGCCAACGTACAACTCAGGCTGTTGTTTCAGAGGATACAAGTCCCAAGCCTTAGCAATTTCCACATGGTGTTGGGCCTGCAGATGCACAGAAGTCAAGAACTGAGATTTGGGAGCCTCCACCTAGGTTTCAGAGATGTATGTAAATGCCTGGATGTGTAGGCTGCAGGGATAGAGCCCTCATGGAGAACCTATGCTAGGGCAGTGAAGAAGGGAAATGTGGGGTCAGAGCCCCCACACAGAGTCCCCACTGGGGCACTGCCTAATGGAGCTATTATCCTCCAGACTCCAGAATGGCAGATCCACTGACAGTTTGCACTGTGCCAACTGGAAAAGTCACAGACACTCAATGGCAGCTTGTGAAAGCAGCCAGGAGAGGAGCTGTACCCCGCAAAGCCACAGGAGCAAAGGTGCCCAAGATTGTAGGAGTACACCTCTTACATCAGTGTGACCTGGATGTGAGACATGGAGTAAAAGGAGATCATGTTGGAGCTTTAAGATTTGACTGTCCTGCTGGATTTCAGACTTGCATAGGGTCTGTAGCCCCTTTGTTTTTGCCAATTTTTCCTTTTTGGAACAGGAGCATTTACCCAATGCTTTTACCACATTGTATCTTGGAGGTAACTAACTTGCTTTTGATTTTACAGGCTCCTAGGTTGAAGGGACTTACCTTGTTTCAGATGAGACTTTGGACTTGGACTTTTGGGTTAATGCTGAAATGAGTTAAGAGTTTGGAAAATTGTTGGGACAGCATAATTGTATTTTGAAATGTGAGAAAGATGCAATTGGAGAGGGGTCAGAAGTGGAATGATATGGACTGGCTCTGTGTTCCTACCCAAATTTCATCTTGAATTATAATCTGATTTTTAATCCCCATGTGCTGGGGGAGGGACCTCATGGGAGGTAAGTAGATCATAGGGGGATTCTCCATGCTGTTCTCATGATGGGTCAGTTCTCACAAGATCTGATGATTTTATAAGGGGCTTCCCTTTTGGCTCAGCACTCATTCTGTCTCCTACTGCCCTGTGAAGAGGTTCCTTCTGCCATGATTACAAATTTCTTGAGGTCTACTCAGTCATGCAGAACTGAGAGTCAATTAAACCTCTTTCCTTTATAAATTACCCAGTCTCAGGCAGTTCTTTATAGCAGCAAGAGAACAGACTAATACACCTTTTAACATACAGTTTTATGAGTTTTGATAAACATAGATTCAGGTAACCACCATAATCAAGATATATATTTCTCATGTTTTTTCATAATAAATCCCCCCCCTAACTCCTGCATCTAGCAAGTATCGATCTGTTTTCTGGACCTGTTTGTTGTACCTTTTCCACAGTGAAATGTAAGTATAATCATACAGTATGTACCTTTTTGAGTCTGGTATCTTTCATTCACCGTAATGCATTTGACATCTATCTATGTTTCTGCATCTATTAGTAGTTTGTCCACTTTTGTTGCTGAGTACGTGTTCCCTGTATGGATGTTAACACAGATTGCTGATCTGTATAGCAGGTGATAGATATTTGGGTGGTTTCCAGTTCTGAGTATTTATGAATAAAGTTGATATGAACATTCATGCATAAACTTTTATGTGGATATAGGTTTTCATTTCTCTAAGTTAAATACTTAAGAATGGAATCACTGAGTTATATGGTAAGTGTATGTACAATTGTATAAGAAACTGCTAACTTGTTTTTCAAAGTGGCTATACCATTTCTTATTTCCAACAAGAATGTATGAGGTTGCTCTACATCTTTATCAGCTCTTGATATTATTAGTGTTTGAAACTTTAGTGATTCTAACGTTGTACAGTAGTATGTCATTGTGATTTTAATTTGCATTTCCTTAATGTTTAATTAAGTTAAGCTTCTTTTCATGTGCTTATTTGGCATCTTTTGCAAAATATGAAATTTTGCTCAAATCTTTATCTATCTCATTTAAAAAAATGGGTTGATGGCTTTCTTTTTATAGAGTTGTTAGGGTTCTTCATATGTTCTCCATGCAAGTACTTTATCAGATACATGGTTTGTAAATATTTTCTCTCAGACTGTAGCTTGCCTTTTTATTTTCTTAACAATGTCTTTGGAGGAAAACATTTCAATTTTGATAAAGTCCAATTTATTATTTTTTTATTTTATGGTTTATGCTTTTTGGGTCCTATTAAAAAATCCTCATCTAACACAAAGTTACAGAATTTTCTCCTATGTTTTCTAATAAATGTTTTATAATTTTAGGTGTATGTAGTAGTCTGGGTTCTCTAGATGGACAGAACTAATAGGAGATATATATATATATGAGTTTATTAAGGAGTATTAACTTATATGATCACAAAGTCACACAATAGGCCATTTGGAAGCTGAAGTGCAAGGATGCCAGTCCGAGTCTCATAGCTGAAGAACTTGGAGTCTGATGTTCTAGAGCAGGAAGCATCCAGCATTGGAAAAAGATGTAGGCTAAAAGGCTAAGCCAGTCAAGCCTTTTCACGTTCTGCCTGCTTTTTATTCTGGCTGACCTGGCAGCTGATTAGATTTTGCCCACCCAGATTGAGGGTGGATCTGCCTTTCCCAGTCCACTGGGAAATGTTAATCTCCTTTGGCAACACTCTCTCAGACACACCCAGGAACAATACTTTGTATCCTTCAATCCAATCAAATAGACACTCAGTATTAACCATCACAAGTCCACCCCTTGTCAACTTGAACCCATACACATATACATAATATTTAAACAAAGACAATAATAAGGTCATAATTATGTCTAACATAATACAACTATCCTTTGTACAACCTAAAACACACCAATTCCCAACCCAAGTACTATTACATAAAGTTAACAATACTTAAGTGCTGATGTGAAGTCAATAAATCTTATGTCACATGATAAAGGAGAAAGTAAATAAAATGAAGATTTTATTTTAGTACAAATGTATACATTCACAAACATGTTTTTAACAAAAGGAGGAGGAAATACTCATGACAATTAGTCCTCATTTCTGCAGCTGGTCAAGTGGTCGTAGGGAGTATTTATGACTACTTCTTCTATTACCCATTGTATATTCTCTTTGCCTTCAGCAAGCACCTCAGCAGGTCATGGTGTTTTTCCTGGTGGAGTGACCCAAACCTTCATTCCTTAAGGGTATGGGCCATTTGTAGTCCTGCCTGTATTGGGCTATTGTAGTTTCCCATTGATCTTATTCACAGGGCATGGTAATACTAAGAAACGCCCTAATGGATCTCTTGTATTCCATGCATATTCTTCCTTGCCTGCATTGTGGAGTTGTAGACTGATTTCATCTTGATAGTCTGGGCCAATCACCCCAGCCAACACTGTAACTCCCTTCTTAGCCTGTTGACTTAAAGATAGAAGGAGCCCAAAGTGTACAGGTGGCAATCTTAACTTCCAGTTTAATGGAATTGTTGTTGTGTCTCCTGGTGGCAGCTTTCCTCCCTCTGGAACTAAGACCGCTAGGCCAGCAGAACATAATGTCATGGGAACAGGAAGCAAAAATTTTGCTAGTGGGTCACTAGGGGAGATGGTGAGTGTTGCCACTTCCACTGGGTAACATATAGGTCTATGATTCATTTTAAGTAAATTTTTATATGGTATGATGGTTGAAGGCACTGATCAAAGTTCTTTTTTCTTTTTGCATATGCATGTTCAATTGTCTCAACAGTATTCGTTGAAGGGGCTTTTCTTTATCCATTGAATTACTTTGACATCTTTGTGGAAAATCAACTGATCATATATGTATCGGCCTATTTCTGGACTCAAGTATGTTCCATTGGTCTATTGTCTTCTTTCAACAATATATCAAAGTGTAGTAATTACTATGGTTTTATAGCAAGTCATCAGATCAGGTGGTATGAGGCCTCCAACTTTGTTCTTTTTCAAAATTGTTTTGGCTATTCTAGGTCCTTTGCTTTTCATGTTAAGTTTAGAATTAACTTGTTTATCTGTATTTTTAAAAAGTTTGCTGGCATTTAAAAAATTTTTAATTTTGTGGGTACATAGTAGTGGTATATATTTATGGGGTACATGAGATACTTTGATACAGGCATACAGTGTGTAATAATCACATCAGAGTAAATAATGTATCTGTTACCTTAGGAATTGATCCTTTGTGTTAAAAATATTCCAATTATACTCTTTTAGTTATTTTTAAATGTACAATTAAATTATTATTGACTCTAGTCACCCTGTTGGGCTATCAAATACTACATCTTATTCATTCTTTCTATTTTTAGTACCGATTAAGCATCCCCACTTCACCCCTGCCCACTCCTCACTACCCTTCCCAGCCCTGGTAACCATCCTTCTACTTTCCATCTCCATTAGTTTGATTGTTTTAATTTTTAACTCCTATAAATAAGTGAGAACATGCGATATTTGTCTTTTTGTGCCCGACTTATTTCACTTAACATAATGACCTCCAGTTCCATTCACGTTGTTGCAATTGACTGAATCTCATTATTTTTTATGGATGAATAGTCCTCCATTGTGTATAAGTACTGGATTTTCTTTATCCGTTTATATGTTTATGGACGCTTAGGTTGCTTCCAAATCTTAGCTATTGGAACCAGTGCTGCAAAAAACATAGGAGTGCAGATATATTAATATCTTGGATATACTGATTAACTTTCTTTTGGACGTATACTTAGCAGTGGGATGGCTGAATCATATGGTAGCTCAATTTTTAGTTTCTTGAGGAACCTCCAGACTGTTCTTCATAATGGTTGTACTAATTTACTTTCCCACCAACAGTGTACAAAAACCCTATAACTGGATATTCAAAAATAAAAATATTACTTTGTAGATTGTCTGTTTACTCTGTTGCTGTACAGCTTTTTTTTTTTTTCTGTGCAGAAACTCTTAAGTTTAATTAGACCTAATTTGTCAGTTTTTGCTTTTGTTGATTTTCATATGTTGACCTTGTATCTTGTGTACTTGCTAAACTTTATTCATTAATTCTAAGACCTATTTTTGTGGATTATTTCAGATTTTCTAAATAGACAGTCATGACATCAGTGAGTAGGAACAGTTTTATAAGTTTCTTTCCAGTTTGTATGTATTTTGTTTCTTTTTATTGCCTTATTACACTGATCAGAACCTCTAGCATGATGTTAAATGTGATTGGAAACAGTGGACATCCTTACCTTATTACTTATTAGGAAAACATTCAACCTTTCACTATTATGGATAATGCTATCTGTAAGAGTTTTTTTTTTATAGACACCATTTATCTACAAAATTCCAATTTATTTCTAGATTGCTGAGAATTTTTATCATAAATGATTTTTAATTTTGACAACATTTCTTATATCTGTTGGTATGGTTAATTACTTTGATTTTTAAATTCATTGGATTAGCATAATAAAAATATAAGAATGAATGATAATGATAATTATTTATTGTTTCATTACCATATGTTAAATACTCTATAGTGAGGAAATGTTAATTACTTATCCTACCTGACTCATTTCTGCTTCCGTGGAAAGTGAACCTCCTATGATCTAGGGATTGGGGTAGGTAAAAGCACTTTCCACTCTAAAATACAGAGGAAGAGCAACTTTTCATAGCTTCTCTTACATCTCCATTTTTATCTTTGATCAACACAAATATTTTGAGTGCCTTTCTATACAACAAGTACTGTGCTATAGGTATCTAGAGTACCTCCACTGGGTATAGAGCAATGAACAAAACCAACAAGGCCCTCACCCTTATGAGTCTTGTGGGGAAGAGAAAACCTAATTGAGTCATCACACAAATGTCAAAAATATAACTGTTGTGAGTGTAAAGTATGAAAGCTACATTGTCCTATAACCTTGTTACAAAGGTCAAAAAAGGTTTCCCTGAGAAAGAGAGAAAGAGAAGAAATTGGGACTTTTCTCAGGGTGTACATTTTACGACTGCAAGAGGTTCCATTCTTCTGGACTACACTATCAAGAACATCCCTAAGAGTTGTACAATGTGGTGGAACTGGAGGAATTGTTGATTGAGGTAGATCAGAAAGAGGAGTAGGAGTGACTTAAGTTAATATCGTGGGGTTTTCTTTCTAAGAAAAACATGTACAAGTTATCGTTGCAGAAGAAAGAAAGCATGGCAAGTTGGTTTCTAAAAAGGCTAGTGAGAACTGAGTAGAAAGAGAGTGAGAGCAAGAATGTGCAAGATAAGTGGAGAAACAGGCAAGAGGAGCCAGAACACTCATGATCTCAGAGATTTTATTGGGGAATTTAGTTTTTATTCTAATAGTCATGGGAAGCCAGTGAAGACTTAAGCCAGAGGACCAGGAGGGCATGATTTAAAACATTTTTCTGCTGCATATACAAATAATTTAGAATTGGGAATTGGATGATGATACACAAATTAGAGCCTTCTAGAGTGTGTTGGGAATTAGTATTTAAGGAGTATAATGGTGATCCTGGTAGGAATAAAAAAGATGTAGCAGGATTTGAATGCATTTAGAAGGTATATATGATTTCAGTTGTATATGGGAGAAGAGGAGAGATCCATGGATGACACCTAGATTTCTATCTTGCATAACTGGATGATTAGTGCTTCCATTCATTAAGAGAGAAAGCACTGAAAGTGGACCAGGTAGGAGTGGGTTTGGGGACTGTTATCATCAATTCAGTTTTAGAGGTGTCAAATTTGAAAGATCTAAGAGATATCATATAGGCAGTTTGTTTTACAAATTTGAATAAAAAATGTTAATAGCTTTGGCTAGAACATTGCTAGTGGAACTGGAGAAAAGTGGATATGCATTCAAAATATTTAGAAGATGCAATCAATACATCTTAGAAACTGATTAAATATTGGGAATGAAGGAGATGGAAGTGTGTCAAGGATGACTTTAGTTTTAGACTTATGCAACTACATGGATAACCAAGATGAGTGATTGATGCTGGAATTAAAAGAGTATATATTTGGCTATAGTTTTCTTTGTGCTATGCCTGAAAGGAAGCTAAGTGAAATAAGGGATGCATGAGTGGGGGAGGAACTCTAAACTATGCATATGTGATAGAAACATGCATGTACTTTTGATTTCTTTTCAGCATTAATCAGGCCCAAAAAAGATTCTCAATTGTTCATTATTTGTTCCCCTATCCCTTTGGTTGAATAAGTAATCATTTTTGAGGCTAGCACTTAAAAATGAAAAGTCATCACTTTGCTAGGAGGTGTTCATATACATTCTTTAAGCACAGATACATATACTTCAGGGGCAATTTTGTGATTGGAATTTCTTTCAGTGGGTAATATTTTTACTTGCATTTCTAGGGCTGTGGTTCTGCTTTATCAGAAGCAAACGGAAGATCAGTCCTAAAGTTTGGAAATTTATTTGACTAAGCACCTGTTACAGCTTTTTTTGCTTCCTATGCTAGTCTACCATAAAACTTGAGTTATCCTCATTAATTTTGCATCACTGGCAATTATACAGTGATTCTTTCTTCATAATAAAAATCCACTTGGTTTTGCTATGTAGACCACGGAGATAATTAAAGTGGACTAATCAAAGACCGACATGATTAACGGCTTTTGACATACCCGCAAATCTACTGTAAGCATCAGGTGATGACTACTGGCAGAGATTCTGTTTCCAGGACTGTTACCTTTTGAATATCAATGAAAGAAGTTTTAAAATCATTCTTTGTAAAGGGGTATCTTAAGAAAATCTTTATATTTAAGTGGAGCCTTTTTAATGGGATGGAGTAATCCCTTTAACGCCTCATGTCTTCAGCCAATTATGAAATGACTGGTTTTCTCCCGCATCCATTTTTCAAATGTGGACAGAAGTCTCTCCCAAAATCTTTCAACATTTTTCAACAAGCTGTATGGGAAATGTGTGTGCATGTGGGTGGGGATGGGGGGAGTATGGTCGTTTAGAGACTTACTTGAATAGAGGCAGATAGGGGAGCTGACTAAGGTGATTTTATTTTTGTCTCAGTACAGTCCCTGTATTTGGCAGTATTTCATACCTTCAAAGAACAATTCCTAGGACTGTAAATCCATTTTCTTAAAGTAGTGATAATTTTATAACACAAGCATGAGGAAGGAACACACCTTGGGAGACTTGCACACTGCAGGGATTGCTTAGAGAGAGGGTCTGCTATCATTAAATTTTTGTGATGTGTATCTGGTGTTCAGTTTTGTTGGCTTTCTGAAAATATGCCAGTATAAGGTAGCCAATAAATCTGATTTTAAGGAATGGGTTGGATCTTTTGGAATAGGAACATGACATTTTGATATAAGAACAAACCATTATATTTTCATATTTTTAAAACAGGAACTTGGGTCTGGGTACAGTGGCTCACACCTGTAATCCCAGCACTTTGGGAGGCCAAGGCAGGTGGATCACCTGAGGTTGGGAGTTCGAGACCAGCCTGATCAACATGGAGAAATCTTGTCTCTACTAAGAATACAAAATTAGCCCGGTGCGGTGGTGCATGCCTGTAATCCCAGTTACTCGAGAGGCTGAGGCAGGAGAATCACTTGAATTTGGGAGGCGGAGGTTGTGGTGAGCCGAGATTGCGCCATTGTACTCCAGCCTGGGCAACAAGGGTGAAATTCTGTCTCCAGGTAGGGGGGTGGGGGGAAGGAACTTGGTACAGTGTGCCAGAGACAGCCTCAATTTATGTCTGAACTCTGCCCCATCTCTGAAGTTTATCTCACCTTATTTCATCCAATTCCTAGGTTTCACTTTATTTCTCATTTTATCCCTGATTCCTAACTCAAAAATTGTCCTAGTCAAAATGTCCTGGGTTGTTTCTGCTTCTAGTTGTGGCTTATCTGTTCTGGCAATCTTTCAGAGAAAAAAAAAAAAAGTAGTCTCAGGACTTACTCCCATCCCTTCTCCACCATCTGGCTTATCCAGTCCGGTGGCGATTGCCTTTTGCCAAAGCCAGGAGTCAAGAAGGCAGTTAAAAATATTTTATTGATTAAGTAAAATGATAAACTCACACGTATATTACAAATAATAAAGAGTACCAAAAAATTACCCATAATCACACCACCCAGGGAATCATTGTTAACATCTGTTGGACATTGTTTAGTATTAAGTGCAAAGATGAATATAACTTTATATGCCTGAGATTACACAAACATGCCATTTTATCACCTATTTTAACCTAAAATATAGAGTATATCTCTCCATGTCAATGTATATTGAGTTGTACAATTGATTAATTAATTTATTTCTTTTCTTTTCTTTTTTCTTTTTTTTTTTTTTTGAGACAGAGTCTCAGCCTGTCACCCAGGCTGGAGTGCAGTGGCACGATCTCGGCTCACTGCAAACTCTGCCTTCTGGGTTCACACCATTCTCCTGCCTCAGGCTCCCGAGTAGCTGGGATTACAGGTGCCCGCCACTACGCCTGGCTAATTTTTTGTGTTTTTAGTAGAGACGGGGTTTCACCGTGTTAGCCAGGATGGTCTCGATCTCCCGACCTCGTTATCTGCCCACCTCGGCCTCCCAAAGTGCTGGGATTACAGGCTTGAGCCACTGCGCCCGGCCTATTTATTTATTTTCATCGATATAGTGTCTTGTTATGTTGCCCAAGGTGGTCTGGAACTCCCGGCCTCAAGCAATCCTCCCGACTCAGCCTTCAAAAGTGCTGGGATTACAGGCATGAGCCACCATGCCCAGCCTGTGGAATCATTTTAATGCTTGTGTAGTGATGCGTTGTGTATATTGACATTGTTTATTTCATTGGGTTGGCAATTTGAACAAGAAAATTTGAAGTAGGTAAAGCATGTCTTTACCGTCTTATTCTTCTTTCAAATTTTTTCCTATCTCCCCTGATTATTGGTTCCTTCTTTCATTCCTGCTCTGTTTAGAGCACTCTAGGCTTAGGAAAGCTCAAGAGCTTACTCCACTGGGACTGTTTATATGTTATCAGACCTCTTATAACCTGTAAAAGAGGCAAGACCCAAATATAGGAATTTCTAGTGATGTCCTTCAGATGGGAGGAAGGGCATATTGTTCAGCATTAACTTTTCTTTTCCTTTTTCCTTTCATTACTGACTTTCTAGAATGATTAATCTTTATGCAAGATCCTTTACCATTTTTAAAAATTGCTTTCCAGGTTTTCCACTTCTCCAATATAAAACTGCATTCTTGAAGGCTACCAGTGATTTTCTGATCACTACATTCAAAGCCATGTTTTATTCCTTACCTCTGTGCCATGTCACAAGGCTTAGCTTCTCCTTAGAACCGTTTCCTTGTAGATTTGTCACCCTACATTTCTGATTATGCATCCTCTGTTCCCTTTGATGGCCTTTCTTTCTGCTTTCTTACTGTGGGGAGCCTAGAGATTCAGTCTTTGGCCTTTCGTCCTTTTATCTTTACTCTTTTTTTCCTTTCAAACCATGCTTCCCTCAAACTTCCCTGTGTCTGTCAAAGGTGACACCATTCGTTAAATCACTCAGACCTCAGAGTTTGAAGTTATCTTTGACTCTGCTTTTCCTTCCTAATCCAATCAGTCTTCATATCCTGTCAGCTATTTCTTCAAAATAACCTTCCATGCACTTTCATACACTGTATTGGTACAACCTCTTTGGAAGGCACTTAGACACTATCTGTTGAAATCTAAAATGCATATACTTTGACCTACCATTTACAATTTTGTGAAACTATCCTATGGGAATACTCAAGTGTGTTAACATATGTAAACAAAGATATTCTTTGCAGTACTATTTAAAATGGTCCAAGACAGGAAACTACCTATGAGGCAACAGGGAACTGGTTAATTGTACATCTATTCTATGAACACAGCTATTAGTAATTGTAAGGTGAATCCATAAGTAGTGACAAGAAAAAATGTCCATGGTACATTGTTAAGATAAAAATATAAATTGCAGGCCAGCATGTATAGCATGTATACTATGGTCCCATTTTCGTTACACATCAATACACAGATACATACATCCACATATATATTACCTGTATAGAAAAAAAAGACAAGAGATATTCACCAAATTATTGAGAATAATTACCCATAGGAAAAGGGATTTGGAGGAAGAGTGGAATTTGTTTTAACTTTCTAATTTATACACTTATAAATTGTTTGGAAGTTTAAAAAATATACATGCATTGCTTTTATAATGATTAAAAATATTTTATATTTTCTCATTTTTTCTGACTCAACACTATTTGAAATTTGCATCACCTGATATCTGACTATCTCTCTATATATGTATCTACAACAGTCTCCTAAGGGCCTCCCACCAGCTCTAATGACTTTACTAGCTGTCTGACATTAGACTTTGAGAGCCTGTTTGAAATGGGAATACCTACCCTGACTATTTCTCAGAGTCTTAAGTTTAAAAGCAATTAATGCATGTGGGTAAGCTTTGAGAAACTGTTAAGCACAATGTTAATATAAGGCATCACCTCTAACAGTGCCTGGTAGTATAGCCTAAGCCTGAGGACTGGGTAAAGTCTGTGCAATCACACAAGTAGCACCACTGAGATAACAGAACTAAAGCTCTAAGTGTGAAATGACCAAGTTATTCACCTGGGTTCTTCAGCTACAATGTATAAACTTCCCCAAACTAACTTTAACATTCACATCACCGTCAATTTTAGCTAGATTGACTGAGAGAGCAGCCTCCTCAAGCTATTCATCTTTGCAATGATAAACAATGCAAGTGGTTTGTTAGAGCTCAGCCATTAAACTTACACTTATTTGTAAGCCTAATTGGTACTATTCACATCCCAAGGACAAAGGAGCCTAAATAATAATGTGGAAACAGAGCTAGAAATGTATTCTAAATATTTAGAAGTACATCCATTTCCCTTTAAATATGGTACTTTAATAAAAGCACATGGTCTACCTAATGAAAAATTTCATTATTTGCATTGAGCTGTAGCAAAGAAATTGCATCTAGCATATATGTGGTGCAGATATAAAATCTGTTTATGCTGCTCCTGTCACTTATTGTGTCAATGAAAACATCAAAACATATATATTGGTATTAGTTTTTACTTACTATAAAGACAAATTGAAGAATTAACTGGGCGATTTGTTATACTATTATAGTCTAGTACTTATATTATTTTTTGAGTCCTTGAGCAATATTTTATTTTTTACTTTTATTTATTTATTTATTTATTATTATTATTATTATTTTGAATAGGGTCTCACTCTGTTGCCCAGGCTGGAGTGCAATGGCCTGAGCTCAGCTCACTGCAACTTCCGCCTCCCGTTTTCAAGCAATTCTCCCACCTTGGCCTCCCGAGTAGCTGGGACTACAGGCACATACCACCATGCCTGGCTAATTTTTGTATTTTTTGGTAGAGACAGGGTTTCACCATGTTGGCCAGGCTGGTCTTGAACTCCTGACCTCAAGTGATCAACCCACCTGGCCTCCCAAAGAGCTGCAATTACAGGCACAGGTATGAGCCACCAT
Organism: Theropithecus gelada; assembly: GCF_003255815.1. Classification (NCBI taxonomy): domain Eukaryota; kingdom Metazoa; phylum Chordata; class Mammalia; order Primates; family Cercopithecidae; genus Theropithecus; species Theropithecus gelada. The sequence goes on along the minus strand of NC_037689.1, from coordinate 115,119,950 downwards.
GCCCAGCTACCTTGAGCAATAATGTCACAGATTCTCGTTCCATGTGGCTATTTTTGCACAGCGATTGGACTTTGCAGTGCAGTGTGGTTACTACTGCTGATGACTGAAACTGTAGCTGAGGTCAAATAATGTTCTCAACGAATTTCAAGGTTTGTCAGCCACCCCAACTCCCACTCTCACTCACTGAAACAATAATTGGCGGAGGGGCAAATACATTCAATAAATATTTTTCCTGCTATAAACCAGTAAGTCATAATTATTATGGATATAGAGGTGGACAAAACCCTCAAGAATCTTATAGTCCATTAAATGCTTTGGGTATTCCTGTCTAAGGAATATGCTTATTTTGGTTGCAGTTGGCAACTAAAGTAAGAGGACAGAAAGGCCACTGTACTTTCCATACTAACGAGATACATTTCAGACAGCGACGATTAAAAAAGGTAAGGGGTTGTGAAATACAATATGTATTTATCGGTAGGCCACATTCTATTTTAATGTTGTCAACACCAGTCCTTTGTATGTACTTCAAAATACATACTATGTTTTTTACTGTTGGCGAACTAGGAGATGCATATTTTCTTACAGAAGACTTCACATTCTTTTAAATACAGATCTTTTAGAAATAACCCAGCATATTTCAGATTTCATAAGCCAACGAGATATTTTGTATGGTAGGATGATATTTTAAATCATTAATTAGTGTGATCTAATGCTCACACATGAATACCCAATTATGCTCCTTAGTTTGACATTCATTGTGGCCTGTAACTCACAAATTTTGAAACTTGCCTCTGGGTATTTGCAATTCAATTTAACAAAGATTTTTTTTTTTCCTACTATGTACTTCAGGAATCATTCTAGGCACTGGCTGGGATTACAAGGATAAATAAAGCACAATCCTCTCTTTTATGGAGCTTATAGATTCACCAGATACATTGGTAGGGTCAGTGTCTGGAGTGGCTAAAATTCGGGATGTGCGCTCAGATTATCTTTATGCCAACAAGAAGAAACCACTTGTATTTTGGGAAGGTGATAGGTCAAAAGCAGTTGGAAGGTGGGGGAAGGCTAGTGGGGAGGTTGATATAACAAAAGCCAAATGACTAGGGGCTTATTTAGCAGTACATGAAAGTTGGAGACTGGTCAATTCAAAATTGGACTTCCAACTGTCTTCATTTTTCCGTCACTTTCTATTTCACAATTTTTTTTTTTTTTAATTTATTTATTATTATTATACTGTAAGTTGTAGGGTACATGTGCATAACGTGCAGGTTTGTTACATATGTATACTTGTGCCTTGTTGGTGTGCTGCACCCATCAACTCGTCATTTACATCAGGTATAACTCCCAATGCAATCCCTCCCCCCGCCCCCCTCCCCATGATAGGCCCCGGTGTGTGATGTTCCCCTTCCCGAGTCCAAGTGATCTCATTGTTCAGTTCCCACCTATGAGTGAGAACATGCGGTGTTTGGTTTTCTGTTCTTGTGATAGTTTGCTAAGAATGATGG
>NC_037689.1:114979139-115113449 GCF_003255815.1 Theropithecus gelada | reverse complement strand
GTCCTTTGTAGGGACATGGATGCAGCTGGAAACCATCATTCTTAGCAAACTGTCACAAGAACAGAAAACCAAACACCGCATGTTCTCACTCATAGGTGGGAACTGAACAATGAGATTACTTGGACTCAGGAAGGGGAACATCACACACCGGGGCCTATCATGGGGAGGGGGGAGGGGGGAGGGATTGCATTGGGAGTTATACCTGATGTAAATGATGAGTTGATGGGTGCAGCACACCAACATGGCACAAGTATACATATGTAACAAACCTGCACGTTATGCACATGTACCCTACAACTTAAAGTATAATAATAATAAATAAATTAAAAAAAAAATAAATTCACCTGCTTACTTCTTTATTATATTCCATTTATTTCCTCTCTCCCTCTCTCCCCTAAGGGACACTCTTTTGATTTTGGTATTCATCATTTTCATAATATCTTTACTACATACATGTGTATTCGTAAAGCATACAGGTATTTGCTAGATTTTCATGTTATTAAACTGTGTATGCATATGCACACACACACTTGCATTTTTAACCCAACATCATTATTTTTTAAGGTTTGAGTATATCATTAAATATAATTTGACTCATTCATTTCACTTGCTGTGTCATATTCCATTTTATGACTTTAGCACTCTTTATTAACCTTTTCTGTTGCTGATGGAGATTTAGATTATTCCCAATTTTTCACCATCATAAATATTGCTGCAATGAATATTATTTTGCTTGTCTCCTTTCTTACGTATATATGTGATAGTTTCTCCAGGACAAGGATCAGGAAATTATATACTATGGGCTAAATCTGTCTAGTTACCTGATTTTGTAAATGAGGTTTTATTGGAACAGCACTACATCCTATTATTTGTGGTCTATGTCTTCTTTTGTGCCACAATGACAGAGATTGTATGGACTGCAAAACCTAAAATAGTTACCATTTGGCCTTTTACAGAAAAAGCGTGATGACCTGTATCTGGGGTATTATTTGAGCATGACATTTCTCGGTACAAGGTGCAAATCTTCAACTTTAGAAATATAGTCAAATTACTCTAAAATGTGTTTGTGCAAAATGATACTCTTTCACCCGTATGTATGATTTCCTGTGGCTCCATATTTTTGCGAATACTTGGCAACATGAGATTTAAAGATTTTTGCCAGTCAGTTGACTGATATTGGTATCCCTCTGTAATTTTAAGTTGCATTTCCATGATTATTAATGAGGTTGAGGAACTTTTCAAATGTTTATCAGCCATTTTTATAAATCTGTGAATTCTCTATTAATATCCTTTGCCTACTTTTTCTGTTGAGATGCTTTTGTTTGTATTATGATTATTTATTTATATAATTTCAATATTAATCCTTTGTTGATATGTATGGCTTATGTAGTTATTTTGTTGGATAGAAATTTCACATTTTAATGGAGTCAGATTTAGCAGCTTCTATTATGGTTTGTACTCCTTTATTGTCTTGTTTTGGATATTGTTCCCTATCCTGAGGCTATCTTATATTTTCAAAATTTTAAAGTTTTGTTTCTCATTCATCTCCTCAATTCACTTGGAATTTATTCTTATGGTGTGATGTAGGCATTTAATTGTACCTGCTTTTCCATATATATCACAAGTGTCTTCCCACATCAACAGAGAGATCTACATCATTATTTAATGACTGTATATATTATTCTGTTATAATTCATTTATTAATCTCCATTTGTTTTATATGTAGGATATTACAGATTTTCTCTTTATAAATAATGATTAGGTGAACATTCTTCTAAAATGAATAATTTTCACAATCAAAAAGAGAGGAAGCAGAAAACTGACAGTGTAAAAAATTACCAACACCTTCATGGTACTCTTATATTCAGAATTCATGAATTCAGCAAGTGTCTATTAAATACATCTTATGGGCCAGGAACTATTTCCAGGTGCTAAAGATATGTGGTATGTATGGCGGTAGATTGGCACTCAGCATCTGCTACTACTTCCTTCTGGTGTGCGTTTCTATATTGCCAAGTTTTGAAAGCTAAAAATCCGTATCTCACAGCGTCTCTTATAGCCAGGCTTCTGGTATATCCACCAAATAGACGTTCTGACATGGGGTTTTGAGGCAGAAATGAAGCAGTGGCCATAGCACTGGCCTACCTGTTGCTGCCCTCAAGCACAGCTGTGGAGATGGTGGGCATTTCTGAAGCAGCTTTCTTGGGTTTAGTCTGCAGCTTTGTGGGGATTTAGAGGCAGTATGATGGTGGCTATGCATGCTTCCTGGATTTATGTATAGTAGTGTGTTCTATCCCTCAATATTTCCTACAGTGGCCTCATGACTGGCAAAGGTTCTCTGAGGGGGCCAGCTGTTCTGGGAGTCATTCACAAAGGCCCAGCCTACAGCCTACTCCTCCGTCATTTCCAGTGATCCTACACACAGAGTGGTTTTTGTTTCCTGCAACCGAATCCTGACTTACACAACCGTCTGAAGAGGGAGACAGAATATAAACAAATAATTCCTATACAGTTTGCTAAGTGCTAATCCAGTTATCTACTAGGTGCTATGAGATCACAGAGGAAGGACTATTTTTGCCCATAAGTGTCAGGAAAAATGTCACTTAAAAGGTGATTTTTGGCCACATCTTAAAAAGTAGTATGTTCTCCCGTATTAGTCTTTAAGACTTGGCCAAAAATAAAAAACAGCCTGAGAAAGTTCGGAGACATGTGATTCTGGCACAAATAATTTTGTGTGGCTGAATCATAGGGTGTGTAGCGTAGAAAGATCACATTGACAGTTGTGTGTAGGACAGCTTGGAGGGGCAGAAAAATGTAGCCAGGGAAAATGTTAGAAAAAGGAGAGGACAGATGCAAAAAATAAATAAAATAAACATGATAGATGAGAGGAAAGTTAAGGATTCCTAAGTTTTTGTCCTACAAATGGTAGTCCCTCCTTCCCTCTTTTGTTACCCCCCTCCCTCCTTTCCTTCCGTTCTTCCACCAAACAAAAGCTCCCTGTATAAAAGCGTGAACTAATTCCTGGGTATGTTTCTACTCTTGTGTCCCCTGTAACATCTAGCACAATGCCCTGCACATAATATTGCTCAATAAATATTGGTTGAATGTTTGGTCTGAGCTACTTGATGTTACCTTTAAGAGTAGTTAAGAGAGTTAAAAAAAATCAATGTGCTATTCTAAGTCACTGTTTGGGAAAGATTTAAACCCTTGCAGTGGATTACACTGAACTCTTTGTTTTAGTTTATTATTTATTTTACCAAAGGAAAAGTGCTTTCTCCATTTCTTCCTCAGTTAATCAGAAAAAGCATTTCCTTCTATCTCTAGATTTCTCTCTCAGGTAAAATGGTCTCTATGCTCTTCCCTAAAACCTTTTGCTAAAACTTTCACTTCTGCAGTGTAAAATCTAGCTCGTCTTTGTTTATAACAACAACAGTAATCTTCAGTGATACTGATACTAACATTACTATTAATAATAATAATAATGAAAAATGCCAAAAAATCAGAGTCCCTTTTCTTTAGAGCACTTCCAAGCCTTGCATTGAAGTTTCTGTAGCCAGAGCTGTGATTTTTTTTGAGTAAAATTTACTTTTAACATTTTTAAGGAGTAGAATAAGACAAATATTCTTGTCCCGTTTTCTTAATAAATATGAAGGCACTTGGTCACTAATGAGAATCCTTGTTTTACTTCAGAGACACTTTGGATTACAACCAGAAAGACCTTTTTAAAAGACATAGCGAAAATGTAGATACTCTTTTGAACAGATAATTAAACAAAAGAATTACCAGCTACTGGAGTTCAAGGAAGGAAAAGATCACTGATTGGGAGCAATTAGTAAAAACTCAATTTAGCAAATATTGGGCTGTGCTTTGAAGGAAGGGTAGAATTTGAGTAGGTAGAGGAAGGAAAATTACCCATATAGAGTAACAGTGTGGAGAAAGATGTGGAAGTGGTAGTGGGAATGAGTGAAAGAATTCAAAGGACAGAGAGTAGACTATTTTGACTTATAGGAGAAGAAAAGACTGGATAGATGGGTGGGGCAAATTATTTTGCTTCTTACTTTTTTGTATAGTAATTAGTATTTTGGGCATGTCAGGCTAGCGGTATGAGGTTGGGATTATTGTCCAGATGTTGGCCATCATTCAAACTGTATTTTGGATCTATCTTCCCAGTTGGTGAACTGTTATAATGTCAGAGCTGGCGGGGTCCTTAGAGATTTTTAGTACAACTACTTCACTTTTTAGATCTGGAAACCAGAGCCCAGAGAGAAATGACTTGTTCAAGTTCACAGAGTAAGTCAGGCGTTTTAATCCAAATATAGCATTGGGCCTTAATGGTGTAATTAACTTGCCAAATACTAAACAGAGGAGGGATGTCAATTAGCTGAGTATGTTACTGTATTTCCTTTCTCATAAAAATCCTGTGCATCTGTAAAGATGTTCCTTTCTTCTTGTTGGATAAAAGCTGCTCCTCTGTATACTCCTGAGGGATCATGTGAGCATATTGCCTGGCTGGACTAGTGTTTCTCTTCTCTCATGTAGATTATAGGCTCTGTTTCTTTATTAAGTGAGGAAAGGAAACAGTCACTAAGCATCTTTAAAATACTGAAGAAGGCATTGATTTTGGAGAAGGAATGGCTGGATTTTGAGTTGCAGTTTACATATATTGTAAGGTGGCCATTTTGTTCTATAACCAGCAGCTAGGGGAGAAACGAAACAGTTTCAAAGGTGAAACAGTGAAATACTTTAGAGATTGGGGTCTATGTTTCCAAATATAACAATTCTTCAAGGCCTTTTGTCCAGAATATCTTCCATTCTTCTTTAAACCATAAGAATAAGATAACTTACATTGATAGCAAAGACCAGGCAAACTTTGACATTGGAATTTCTAGAGTTTCAAGAAAGGTGAGTTACGACTACTCAATCCAACCAAGGTGGTGAACTCTGCCAGAATGAGATCACCAGTAAAGTTACTGACCCAGTGACCATAATTTCCAGACTCTTAAGGGAACTAAGTAGTATAAGACCTAACCTTAGGGACAGATGGCTAATAAAAAAAAAAAAAAAAGAATCATTTAGAAACTCATGCATAGATGAATATAAGAAGCAACTTAACATTCCCACCAACAGTGTACAAAGATTTCTTTTTCTTTGTAATCTCACCAACACTTGTTTTTCATCTTTTTAATAAGTGCCTTTTTAACTGGGGTGAGGTGATATCTCACTGTGGTTTTCATTTGCATTTCTCTGATGATTAGTGATATTGAGTACTTTTTCATATATCTATTGGCCATTTGTATTTATTATTTTGAGAAGTGTCTGTTGAGGTCCTATGCCCATTTTTTACTTGGGTTATTTATTTCCTTGCTATTGAGTTGAGTTCCTTATATATTTGGGGTATTAACCCTTTATCAGACATAGCTTGGAAATATTTTCTCCCATTTTATAGGTTGTCTCTTTACTCCATTGATTGGATCCTTTGCTTGAAGAAGCTGTTTAGTTTGATAGTTATACCTTTTTTAATGGAGGTGAATTTGGAAGAAGAGTGGGAAAATTTGGAGAACATTTTACTTTTTACCCTGCTATACATTTTATTGTAACAATAAATAAAAGAAAACCATTTTAAAGGGATCCACAATGTGATTTTTAAAAATGACAATAACTACAACAAATAGAAAATAAACATTCTTGAGATTTTAGGAAATAACAGAATTTATGGTGAATTATGTTTAGACAGCTGTTAGAGGACTCTAACGATAGGGGTGCTGAATTTAAATATGTACAGTCTATGCAAATGTCAGAGAGCTATGTAGCTTAAACAAGTAAATATCAACAAGTAATCTAAACTACTTCATGTTTTTATGTCATACATCTGTAAACACTTTGAGAGAAAATGATGAAAACAGATGAATACTCCACCACCCATAGCTGAGACTTTCTCTCCGGAATGGTTTCTACACAACCCCATATAGGGCAAATGGAACCCACAGTTGGAACAGGCTTCTGTGAGGGCATTTCAACCATTTACTGGGTATGTGCATAGACTGTGTACCTGGTGGGAAGCTAGAGGAATTTATTTTTTAATTTTTTTTATTATACTTTAAGTTCTAGGGTATATGTGCACAATGTGCAGGCTTGTCACATATGTATGCATGTGCCACGTTGGTGTGCTGCACATGTCAACTCGTCATTTACATTAGGTATATCTCCCAATGCTATCCTTCTCCGCTCCCACCACCCCACGACAGGCCCTGGCGTGTGATGTTCCCCATCCTGTGTCCAAGTGTTGAATTGAACAAAGAATTTATTTTTTATTGTATTCTGTCAGTGGTGCTGACATGCAATGTACAGTCACAGACTGCACAGAAACAGTTACGCAAACTGGAGCCAAAAGTAGTGGGTTTGAAACAACTAGTTTTACTTCAGGTAACTGGTACTTTCTCTACTTGCTTTCTCTCCCTGTGTCAGCTTTCTTTTCTCCATGCCATTGTTGGACATTGACAACACAGAAAGCAATTAATAATGGAAGTCATAGTTAATTCAAATAGCTTGGTAAATGATAGACTAGAAATTTATTACATCTAGTTCTGTTTTTTTGATTCTAAAATAACTGTAACTAGAAGAAACGAGGCAAATAATTTACAAACCTGATGAGTTTGCAAATTCATTGATTCATCAAACATTTATTGAGTGCGTGTTGTGTCCCAGGCACTGTGTTCGATGTGACAGGAAAAACTAATGGGAACATCAGATATAACAGTGTCTGCTGTACAGCCAGAAATGAAGTAATCCTCAGTGCTATAACTGTTGGTGATGCCAAGAAAATAGAAATATAAATCTTTCATGTTAATTTAGCTTTCCAAATAAAAATAACAATTCAATTCTGAAAAGTGGAAATTAAGACAAATATTGCTTTTTCATAATAAAGCAGACCGGGCGCGGTGGCTCAAGCCTGTAATCCCAGCACTTTGGGAGGCCGAGACGGGCGGATCACAAGGTCAGGAGATCGAGACCATCCTAACTAACATGGTGAAACCCCGTCTCTACTAAAAAATACAAAAAAAAAAAAAAAAAAAACCTAGCCAGGCGAGGTGGCAGGCGCCTGTAGTCCCAGTTACTCTGGAGGCTGAGGCAGGAGAATGGCATAAACCCAGGAGGCGGAGCTTGCAGTGAGCTGAGATCCGGCCACTGCAGTCCAGCCTGGGGGACAGAGCGAGACTCCGTCTCAAAAAAAAAAAAAAAATAATAATAATAATAATAATAAAGCAAAATGTAGGATAGCTTGGTCTGATTTGCTTAGTTAGATACAATTCTATACAACTGATCTAAAAATTCCAAACCTGACACAGGCAGAATTTTTATCAAGCCTCTCTTTGTACTCCAGAATGTTATTTTGCCCATTATATATCACTTATGAGATGGCATGGCTGAATACCTATAACTGTATCTCATTTCAGATGTTTAATTTTCAGAGAAACTGATTATAGCTGCATGGTATTTGATGTTTTAGGGTCTCCAACTGTTGACTTTCTGTAATCTTGGTGTTTGGGAAGAACAGAAATATCTCTGCTTGTACATTGGAGTGGGACTCCATTTAGGTCTGAGATCCTTTTGGTCTGGCTATTTGAACAGTTTTGTGATTATTAAGTAAGATTAATTACTCCACGAAACCACTTTAAATATTTCTAAGCACAATAAAATGAAAGGTATATAAAGCGCCATTTGAAGTCAGAGGTTTTTATTATTATTATTATTATTATTATTATTACACTTTAAGTTCTGGGGTACAAGTACACAACGTGCAAGTTTGTTACATATGTATACATGTGCCATGTTGGTGTGCTGCACCCATTAACTTGTCATTTACATTAGGTATGTCTCCTAATGCTATCCCCCCCCCCCCCCCCCACAATAGGACCCGGTGTGTGATGTTCCCCTTCCTGTGTCCAAGTGATCTCACTGTTCATTTCTCACCTATGAGTGAGAACATGCGGTATTTGGTTTTCTGTTCTTGCAATAGTTTGCTGAGAATGATGATTTCCAGCTGCATCCATGTCCCTACAAAGGACATGAACTCATCCTTTTTTATGGCTGCATAGTATTCCATGGTGTGTATGTGCCACATTTTCTTAATCCACTCTGTCACTGATGGACATTTGGGTTGATTCCAAGTTTTGCCTTTGTGAATAGTGCCGCAATAAACATACGTGTGCATGTGTCTTTATAACAGCATGATTTATAATCCTTTGGGTATATCCCCAGTAATGGGATGGCTGGGTCAAATTGTATTTCTAATTCTAGATCCTTGAGGAATTGCCACACTGTTTTCCACAATGGTTGAACCAGTTTACAGTCCCACCAACAGTGTAAAAGTGTTCCTATTTCTCCACATCCTCTCCAGCACCTGTTGTTTCCTGATTTTTTAATGATTGCCATTCTAACTGGTGTGAGATGGTATCTCATTGTGGTTTTGATTTGCATTTCTCTGATGGCCAGTGATGATGAGCATTTTTTCATGTGTCTGTTGGCTCTATGAATGTCTTCTTTTGAGAAGTGTCTGTTCATATCCTTTGCCCACTTTTTGATGGGGTTGTTTGTTTTTTTCTTGTAAATTTGGTTGAGTTCTTTATAGGTTCTGGATATTAGCCCTTTGTCAGATGAGTAGATAGCAAAATTTTTCTCCCATTCTGTAGGTTGCCTGTTCACTCTGATGGTAGTTTGTTTTGCTGTGCTGAAGCTCTTTAGTTTAATTAGATCCCATTTGTCAATTTTGGCTTTTGTTGCCATTGCTTTTGGTGTTTTAGATGTGAAGTCCTCGCCCATGCCTATGCCCTGAATGGTATTACCTAGGTTTTCTTCTAGGGTTTTTATGGTTTTAGGTCTAAACTTTAGGTCTCTAATCCATCTTGAATTAATTTTCGTATAAGGAGTAAGGAAAGGATGCAGTTTCAGCTTCCTGCTTATGGCTAGCCAATTTTCCCAGCACCATTTATTAAATAGGGAATCCTTTCCCCATTTCTTGTTTTTGTCAGGTTTGTCAAAGATCAGATGGCTGTAGATGTGTGGTATTATTTCTGAGGACTCTGTTCTGTTCCATTGGTCTATATCTCTCTTTTGGTACCAGTACCATGATGTTTTGGTTACTGTAGCCTTGTAGTATAGTTTGAAGTCAGGTATCGTGATGCCTCCAGCTTTGTTCTTTGGGCTTAGCATTGTCTTGGAAATGCAGGGTCTTTTTTGGTTCCATATGAACTTTAAAGCAGTTTTTTCCAATTCTGTGAAGAAACTCATTGGTAGCTTAATGGGGGTTGCATTGAATCTATAAATTACCTTGGGCAGTATGGCCATTTTCACGATATTGTTTCTTCCTATCCATGAGCATGGTATGTTCTTCCATTTGTTTGCGTCCTCTTTTATTTCACTGAGCAGTGGTTCGTAGTTCTCCTTGAAGAGGTCCTTTACATCCCCTGTAAGTTGGATTCCTAGTATTCTATTCTCTTTGAAGCTATTGTGAATGGGAGTTCATTCATGATTTGGCTTTCTGTTTGTCTGTCACTGGTGTATAAGAATGCTTGTGATTTTTGCACATTGATTTTGTATCCTGAGACTTTGCTGAAGTTGCTTATCAGCTTAAGGAGATTTTGGGCTGGTACAATGGGGTTTTCTAAATATACAATCACGTCATCTGTAAACAGGGACAATTTGACTTCTTCTTTTCCTAACTGAATACACTTTATTTCTTTCTCTTGCCTGATTGCCCAAGCCAGAACTTCCAACACTATGTTGAATAGGAGTGGTGAGAGAGGGCATCCCTGTCTTGTGCCAGATTTCAAAGGGAATACTTCCAGTATTTGCCCATTCAGTATGATATTGGCTGTGGGTTTGTCATAAATAGCTCTTATTATTTTGAGATATATTTCATCAATACCAAATTTATTGAGAGTTTTTCGCATGAAGGGCTGTTGAATTTTGTCAAAGGCCTTTTCTGCATCTGTTGAGATAATCATGTGGTTTTTGTCTTTGGTTCTGTTGATATGCTGGATTACGTTTATTGATTTGCGAATGTTGAACCAGCCTTGCATCCCAGGGATGAAGCCCACTTGATCATGGTGGATAAGCTTTTTGATGTGCTGCTGGATTCAGTTTGCCAGTATTTTATTGAGGATTTTTGCATCAATGTTCATCAGGGATATTGGTCTAAAATTCTCTTTTTTTGTTGTATCTCTGTCAGGCTTTGGTATCACGATGATGTTGGCCTCATAAAATGAGTTAGGGAGGATTCCCTCTTTTTCTATTCATTGGAATAGTTTCAGAAGGAATGGTACCAATTCCTCCTCGTACCTCCGGTGGAATTCGGCTGTGAATCCATCTGGTCCTGGACTTTCTTTGGTCAGTAGGCTATTAATTATTGCCTCAATTTCAGAGCCTGCTATTGGTCTATTCAGGGATTCAACTTCTTCCTGGTTTAGTCTTGGGAGAGTGTAAGTGTCCAGGAAATTATCCATTTCTTCTAGGTTTTTCAGATTATTTGCATAGAGGTGTTTATAGTATTCTCTGATGGTAGTTTGTATTTCTGTAGGGTTGGTGGTGATATCCCCTTTATCATTTTTTATTGCGTCTATTTGATTCTTCTCTCTTTTCTTCTTGCTAGCAGTGTATCAATTTTGTTGGTCTTTTCAAAAAACCAACTCCTGGATTCACTGATTTTTTGGAGGGTTTTTTGTGTCTCTATCTCCTTCAGTTCTGCTCTGATCTTAGTTATTTCTTGCCTTCTGCTAGCTTTTGAATGTGTTTGCTGTTGCTTCTTTAGTTCTTTTAATTGTGGTGTTAGGGTGTCCATTTTAGATCTTTCCTGCTTTCTCTTGTGGGCATTTAGTGCTATAAATTTCCCTCTACACACTGCTTTAAATGTGTCCCAGAGATTCTGGTATGTTGTGTCTTTGTTCTCACTGGTTTCAAAGAACATCTTTATTTCTGCTTTCATTTTATTCTGTACCCAGTAGTCATTCAGGAGCAGGTTGTTCAGTTTCCATGTAGTTGAGTGGTTTTGATTGAGTTTCTTAGTCCTGAGTTCTAGTTTGATTGCACTGTGGTCTGAGAGACAGTTTGTTATAATTTCTGTTCTCTTACGTTTGCTGAGGAGTGCTTTACTTCCAACTATGTGGTCAGTTTTGGAATAAGTGCAATGTGGTGCTGAGAAGAATGTATATTCTGTTGATTTGGGGTGGAGAGTTCTGCAGATGTCTATTAGGTCTGCTTGGTGCACAGTTAAGTTCAATTCCTGGATATCCTTGTTAACTTTCTGTCTCATTGATCTGTCTAATGTTGACAGTGGGGTGTTAAAGTCTCCCATTATTATTGTATGGGAGTCTAAGTCTCTTTGTAAGTCTCTTAAGGACTAGCTTTATGAATCTGGGTGCTCCTGTGTTGGGTGCATATATATTTAGGATAGTTAGCTCTTCCTGATGAATTGATCCCTTTACCATTATGTAATGGCCTTCTTTGTCTCTTTTGATCTTTTATGATTTAAAGTCTGTTTCATCAGAGACTAGGACTGCAACCCCTGCTTTTTTTTTTGTTTTCTATTTGCTTGGTAGATCTTCCTCCATCCCTTTATTTTGAGCCTAGGTGTGTCTCTGCATGTGAGATGTGTCTCAAACTGACAGGTCTTGACTCTTTATCCAATTTGCCAGTCTGTGTCTTTTAATTGGACCATTTAGTCCATTTACGTTTAAGGTTAATATTGTTATGTGTGAACTTGATCCTGTCATTGTGATATTAGCTGGTTATTTTGCTTGCTAGTTGATGCAGTTTCTTCCTAGCTTTGAAGGGCTTTACATTTTGACATGTCTTTGCAATGGCTGGTACCTGTTGTTCCTTTCCATGTTTAGTGCTTCCTTCAGGATCTCTTGTAGGGCAGGCCTGGTGGTGACAAAATCTCTAAGCATTTGCTTGTCTGTAAAGGATTTTATTTTTCCTTCATTTATGAAACTTAGTTTGGCTGGATATGAAATTCTGGGATGAAAATTCTTTTCTTAAAGAATGTTGAATATTGGCCCCCACTCTCTTCTGGCTTGGAGAGTTTCTGCCGAGAGATCTGCTGTTAGTCTGATGGGCTTCCCTTAGTGTGTAACCTGACCTTTCTCTCTGGCTGCCCTTAACATTTTTTCCTTCATTTCAACTTTGGTGAATCTGACAATTATATGTCTTGGAGTTGCTCTTCTTGAGGATTATCTTTGTGGCGTTCTCTGTATTTCCTGAATTTGAATGTTGGCCTGCCTTACTAGGTTGGGGAAGTTCTCCTGGATGATATCCTGCAGAGTGTTTTCCAACTTGGTTCCATTTTCCCTGTCACTTTCAGGCACACCACTCAGACGTAGATTTGGTCTTTTCACATAATCCCATATTTCTTGGAGACTTTGTTCATTTCTTTTTACTCTTTTTTCTCTACACTTCTCGTCTCACTTCATTTCATTCATTTGATCTTCAATCGCTGATACTCTTCCTTCCAGTTGATCAAGTTGGTTACTGAAGCTTGTGCATTTGTCATGTAGTTCTCATGTTATGGTTTTCATCTCTATCAGTTCTTTTAAGGTCCTCTCTTCATTGATTATTCTAGTTATCCATTCATTCATTCTTTTTTCAAGGTTTTTAGTTTCTTTGTGCTGGTTATGTAGTTCCTCCTTTAGCTCTGAGAAGTTTGATCGACTGAAGCCTTCTTCTCTCGACTCATCAAAGTCGTTCTCCATCCAGCTTTGTTCCATTGCTGGCGATGAGCTGCATTCCTTTGGAGGGGGAGATGCACTCTGATTTTTTGAATTTCCAGCTTTTCTGCACTGCTTTTTCCCTATCTTTGTGGTTTTATCTGCCTTTGGTCTTTGATGATGGTGACGTACTGATGGGGTTTTGGTGTGGGTGTCCTTTCTGTTTGTTAGTTTTCTTTCTAACAGTCAGGACCCTGAGCTGTAGGTCTGTTGGAGTTTGCTTGAGGTCCACTCCAGACCCTTTTTGCCTGGGTATCAGCAGCAGAGGCTGCAGAAGATAGAATATTGCTGAACAGCGAGTGTTGCTGTCTGATTCTTGCTCTGGAAGCTTCGTCTCAGGGGTATACCCTGCTGTGTGAGGTGTGAGGTGTCATTCTGCACCTAGTTGGGGATGTCTCCCAGTTAGGCTACTCAGGGGTCAGAGACCCACTTGAGCAGGCAGTCTGTCCGTTCTCAGATCTCAACCTCTGTGCTGGGAGATCCACTGCTCTCTTCAAAGCTGTCAGACAGGGGCATTTACCTCTGCCGAGGTTTCTGCTGCTTTTTGTTTAGCTATGCCCTGTCCCCAGAGGAGGAATCTACAGAGGCAGGCCAGCCTCCTTGAGCTGTCGTGGGCTCTACTCAATTCGAGCTTCCTGGCAGTTTTGTTTACCTACTTAAGCCTCAGCAATGGCGGGCACCCCTCCCCCAACCTCGCTGCCACCTTGCAGTTAGATCTCAGACTGCTGTGCTAGCAATGAGGGAGGCTCTGTGGGCGTGAGACCCTCTGGGTCAGGTGTGGGATATAATCTCCTGGTGTGCCATTTACTAAGACCCTTGGTAAAGCGCAGTATTAGGGTGGAAGTTACCTAAATTTCCAGGTGTTGTGTGTCTCAATTTCCTTTGGCTAGGAAAAGGAATTCCCTTTCCCCTTGCACTTCCCAGGTGAGGCGATGCCTCGCCCTGCTTCAGCTCTTGCTGGTCAGGCTGCATCCACGGACCAGCGCCAACTGTCTGACACGCCCCAGTGAGATGAACCCAGTACCTCAGTTGAAAATGCAGAAATCACCCGTCTTCTGTGTCACTCACACTGGGAGCTGGAGGCTGGAGCTGTTACTATTTGGCCATCTTGGGTGTGCCGCCTGAGGTCAGAGTTTAATCCAGTAACCTCAGTTCTCCAAATACTTACCATTTATTCCCAATATTAGT
Source organism: Theropithecus gelada (assembly GCF_003255815.1). NCBI lineage: Eukaryota > Metazoa > Chordata > Mammalia > Primates > Cercopithecidae > Theropithecus > Theropithecus gelada. The sequence goes on along the minus strand of NC_037689.1, from coordinate 115,099,500 downwards.
AAGAAATAATTTTAAAGGCCAGGGCTTGTTATTATTGAAGCTCATGCATAAAAACTATGCACTCCACCCAATAAGGGCAGAATGCCACACTCTGAGTCTTTTTGCTTCTATTGGATACATACTTCTTAATAAGATTGCTTAATTGGTTGAGATGCATCAAACTAGGTAGGAAAAGAGGACTATTAAAGTCAGGTTGGGGGACAGCAAAAGAATAGAAAGTTGACAGCCTGGCAGTAAGGAGAAAGAGAAACATGGAAAGAGAGTGCTGTATTACAGCACAGCATGATAATCGTGGTTTATAATGATGGCCATGAGTTGCTGAGAAAAAGCTAAATTATGTTTCATGTCCTTTGGGGTGACAAGAAAGTGGGTAATATGATTTCCCTCCAATGTGGTTTAGATTTCTGAGCTTGAGATGCATGCTTCCATTATCTGGAAAGTGTGCCAAGGTTATCAATGTGAAGCATTTCCTTTTCCTGATGAAGTCAGAGAAATGAAGCATTGCTATAAATAATTACATACCTATGTATAAAAATAAGAATTTCTCTTAGAGATGATGTATTCCATCAGTTGCTTTTAACTAAATGAAGTCAAATGATTACAGCCCTGATTTTATGACACCCTGCCATATTTTCAGTTATGTCAGAAGGAGTAGGAGGTGTTATAAAACTCAAACCAATAGACAAAAAGCAACCATAAATTGATCATTCACCATGGTATACTCTGTGTCTAGTACAGTGTGCCAGGCATAAAGTAGGCACTCAAAATTTTTGTTGAAAAAAGAATGTGTGGGTGCATGTTTGTGTGTGTTTATCCCACAGGACAAAAGGAAATATTGTAAAATCAAAGATTTTTGCATGTTGTATCCTTTAAAAGTCAGTATAGAGTCAGCTATTGCTGTATGCCAAACAGCAACAAATATCAGTGGCATACAACAGTAATTTTTCTCACATGTCTGTGAGTTGGATGGGTGTCAGGTGGTCTAGGCTGGGCTCAGCTGGACAGCTCTTAGCTGCAGGTTGGGTCTGAGTTTTCTCTATGTGTCTAGGACTAGTAAGCTAATCAGGACATGTTTTCCTCATGGTGACAGTAGAGATGAAAGAAAACAAGAAAACATGAGGTCTCTCTTAAGGCTCAGGCTTGAAACTGGCACATTGTCTCCTCTACTTACATTCCATTGGACAAAGCAAGTCACATGGTCAAGCCCAAGGTAAATGGGTGAAGGTACACTGTGCCATTAGTGGGAGGAACTATAAAGTCACATGGCAAAGGAGTGGGGATTGGCAGGAGTAATAGGTAGGATCAGTAATTCAATCTAACACACTTAGAAGTCACTGAACATAGGTTAACAAGGCTTGAGGTCAAGCACATGTGATTACTCCTGTGGTGCAACTATTTGGTGTTTTCCTTTGCTTTCAACAATAATCTCACAGTGAGATGCAGGGCAGGTTTCCAAAATGAACTATTCATATGGAATTGACAATTTTCCTTCCAATTTTTGGTGTAATTTTTTTTGACAAAGGTTCTAGTAGAGCAGTAGTAGAGTATCAAGAATAAAGCATCTGCAGTCACGTTTTATCTGTGATTGATGGATAGCCATAGCAAAAATGTTATTGTACCTAAGGAAATAAATGACATTAAATAGATTGCTATTTGGCCTGTGTTTATGTCTAATTTAGCTTTAGTGTTCAACAGAGGATTGGTATACTCTATTCAGTGGAAACTAGAATACCAGAAAGCACCTCTTTTGACAGCTGGAAGTATGCCAGGTTGCATGACTGCTTGACAACTCTTCATGCTAAGGATAAATCATTATCTTGCTGTTTAACATGTATAATCTGTTGTATTACCTGGCACTGATAAGTGCATTAGTGTGAACTTGTACTTGGGGAGGAGTCACAGTGTTTACTAACATGTCTCTGAACTAAATTAAGTTATATAGATGGGTAAGATAGGTTATTTCACAGTTGAATTCCCACAAATCTCTCATTAAAAATACCTAAAAACATGTATATTAATTTACTAGTACTTCCACCGCAAATTATTTTTATCCCTTTACTTCCTTTAAAAGAATCAAAATGGCACTGTGTATTTAACTAGAATATTGCAAAAATAATCAGAAATAGTAGCCCAACTGTGTTCTAGATATTTCTAGATTAGCGGTTCTTAGTATGGAGTCCACAGAAGCACTTCAGGGAATTTTTGTGTAACCACTGATCATATACAAAATCTGAATATACCTTTCTCTGAAGAATGTCCATTGCTTTCATCAGAGTTTTTTAAAAGTCCAAGACTCAAAAGACACTAACCAAATATTGCTACGTCTAGTAGAATTTGTATTCAGTTCTTAGTAACCCCATTTATAAAGAGCAATAATGTTCTGAAAGCCATGCAACATGTAGAATGGTTGAAGGAATTATGGATGTTCAGTCTGGAGAAAAGACTAATTGGGAGATGTAGCTGTCCTCTACTATTCAAAGGGCAATCACATGGGAAAGGACTCGCTCTGTGTTGTTCTATGACACAGAAAGAAGAAAGAGGTTGTGAAGCGGCAGATTTCAATTCAACTTAAGAGTGAACTTTTTAATTGGACATATGAATATGAATATGAACTTTTGTAATATGAACATATTACAATATTGGATAATGAACTTTTCAAGAGTGTAATAGGTAGCCCATTAATTGACTCCATATTTTTTTCTAAATATAAAGCTAAAATAACTAGATATTAGAGTATGATTAGAAAATGCAGTAGGGCAACATTGCTGTTCTCATATGACTAACCAAGCTCTCCTATCCAAAATGCCTCAATTATTTGGATGAGGGCTTAAGTTTTATTTTGAGGAGATGAGAGATATAACAATAAATATACTCACTTCAAGTGTGGGTGTGTGGGTTTGGATTTTGGAACGTATTATTTTTTGATCCATGAAATCAGAATTTAAGCACTAAAAGTAATTTAAATATTATCTGATCAACTCTCTCATTTTACAGGCGAGGCAACTCAGGTGTCTAGAGTTTGCTTCCATATTCAAGATTACACAATGAGTAGCAGAACAAGAATTTGACTGCCCCTCTGAGTATTGTGCTTTTTCTGTTACACTAAGTTGCCTCTTTTTGCCCTCATCAGTGTTAAGGTAAGCTAGTTATATTAACAGTGAATGCAAAGTGAGATGATGTATGCAAAAAGTTATTGTTAAACTAGGACTAAAATACTACTACTATTAATATTTAATATTATTTGAATATTTAATAATAAACCTCAACAGAATGTTGAAATGTAATTATATAGTTGAAATTGGGAATCATTAGGAAGACACAGACCAGTCTGTGATAGAGAAATAAGTAGATATTGTCTTCCTTGTTAACTCCCCCAACCTCTTCCTTGCTGAAAATCTGGTCTTTCACCTCCCACCTTTTTTACACAATTATGTTCTTTTCTTTTATAATGTTGCATATTTGCTGGGATTTATATGTGGTGATTTGCAGCTATAAACGTATGCAAATGCAGGTGCAGCATTGATATAGGGGAGGTATCATGATAGTATCTAAGTGGTGCATCCCTGGGTCATACTTTGTGAATTTGCTAATCTTGAAAGGTTAAAATTTAAGTCAGGATCTGAGCTTGGCAACTAATAATACTTCGGTTTTGTTTTTGTTTTTGGCAAAGTGTACTTGTGAGTTCCTGTACATATCTAATGGGCCAATCTGAAATAAGAGTTATTGAAAGCAGCTTATTTATAGATTCAATGGTAGCTGTAACGTTACCCACTCAATATTGCTTAACCTGCAATCCTTAAAAAGAACAATATATATTTGTGCAGCACTTTGCAGGTTTACAAATGGCCTTTCCATTCCTGAGCTTACTTGAAGATTTTTTTGTTAAGAAAACTTGAAAATGGAAATCAAGACACCATGTAAGAGAGGTTTTATGGTTTAAAAATATTCCAGGATGATTTTATCTTTGTCTGTGCTCATGAGACTGGAGGTAAGAAGATAAACATTTGAGCAACATTTGCACAAGTTTAGGCAAAGATCAGGGGTCTCAAACTAGGGCAATGTAAACGGCCAAAGAGTATTGAAGAGGGGAAAGGTCCAGGAGATGCTGAGATAGAGAGATTTGATAGTGCTGGGTGAATAAAGGAGTTTGGGGGTGCGGGGCCAGGAATCTAGAATAAAACCAAAGTTTCCAACTGGTAGCTGTGTTGTTCTTATGCCTTATTATTAATTCTTTCTAATACTACCTTTCATGAAACACAAAGAAACATAATTTTTGCAATTGACATGTGTCGGGACCCAAAAGAGGAGGTAGAATCGCATTGATAGAAGTGGGGAAGTTCAGATCACATTATTGAAGCAAGACCACACAACTAGTTAGAAATACTTTGTACCCTCTCTGTCACACTTTGGAAGGTATACTTTGCTATTCTCAGCTCGCAGCCCCTGTTTTACAGATGTCTAGACATTTGTACCATTCCACCTTTCCCACAGTGGCTGCTGAAGTCTGCATCAGTACCTGAGAGGCCTGATTTCCCTCTCATTTGGGAAACTAGTTAGACTCCACTTAAATGCAGCTTGGTCAGAAAAACAAGACTGCTGTTTCTAATAGCATGCTCAGAGTATCAACCCTAAGGAAAGTTGACACCATCCTAGCTATCGTATGTTCTCTTTCCATCACAGAATATATAGCCTTTATCCTTGAGCACAACCTAAGTCTTCCTTTAGGGATACTTCAAGGAGAACCAGCTCAGCAGCTTGCTAATGTCCATATCTTCTGATTCTTACCTCTGTGCCACCTAAGTCAATGAGAGGACGGGTAGTGTCCAAGTAGCAGGGGGAGCTATGCCACCCTAAGCTGACATCTTATCTTAAGCACTCACCCTTTTAGGCATGCCCTCTATGCCAATGGTTCTCAAATATTGAAGCTGACAATCACATGTGTAACCAGGGTTAGAAGCAAGATGAAACCCCACCCTTCCTTTCCCATTCAAAAATTCACAGTTTAATGAAAGTGAATGAAATTCTTGTGATTATAGAAATAATCTTGAATTCTCTTTAATTTCTATTAAAAATAAAATTGCATGCTTGAGAGTAATTTATTATTCACAAATTATGTTACCTGATGCTAACACACTTGTCTTTCAGAGTACCTTTGTTGTGGTAAAGTTCTGAAATTCCAGTAATTGTGGATCTTCGTTCAAAAGTTTTTGTGTTATATTTCAAGGCTTCTGGATTCCATATTCAAATCCAATAATGGCATCCCCCTTTAGTGTAGTTGTTATATGCTTCAGGTTTTTTTTGACTTCTGTTTTACATGATATAAGACAGCCCTATGCTATTAGGTGGCAAACTGTGTCATATAGCCTACAACTGCTCTAGGGGTTTAGCGAAGTGGGGAAGCAATATAGACTAAGACTTTTTAAAAAGTCTATTAATAAGCCAGATACAGGCCAGGTGCAGTGGCTCATACCTGTAATGCTGGCAGTTTGGGAGGCCGAGGTGGATGGATTGCTTGAGCCCAGGAGCTCAAGACCAGTCTAGGCAACATGGTGAGACCCTGTCTCTACCATGGTGGAGTTCTAGCTACTCAGGAGGCTGAGGCAGGTGGATGAATTGAGCCCAGGAGGTAAAGGCTGCAGTGAGCAGTGATCGTGCCACAGCATGCCAGCCTGAGTGACAGAATGAGACCCTTTGTCAAAAAAAAAAAAAAAAAAAAAGCCAGATACATTTTCTTATTGAAACCACACAGCAACTTTGTGACGCAGGTTCTCATTCTTCTCATTTAACAGAAGAGAAGACAGAGACACATCAAAGTCAACAAGCTTTCTGTTGGTCACAAAGATGCTGAATATTTGATTTAGAGCTAGGGCTGAAGTTTCTCTGACTCCACAGCCAGATAACTTTTATTTTTAACTGCATGAAGCTATTTGCCTGAAAGTAGGGGGCAATAGGGTTTGAGATGAGCCTTGAAGGACAGGGCTTCAACAAGAAGAGAAAGAAGAAGAAAGGGCATTGCCAAAAGCAAAATAAGCAGGGGTGAAGACGTGGAAATGACAATAACTCTACTGGTTGGTCATGAAACCAACCTGATCATGGTTTTAATGCAGAGTCTGGGTTAGCGACAGGAATCAAAAGTTAGAAAATAGGGCTGTTATGTTTGGAAAACCAATCCATGTAGTTGCAATTTGATGCCAAAAGCTACAGAGAAACTTTTGTTCTCTGATGTAATAGGTGGGATAGGGCACGATGAAGAAAAGTATTTATTTAGTTAGATAAATTACTTGAAGCAGTAAGTTATTCTACACATCTAAATGTAAAGAAAGTTGATACATGACCCTTCAGAGATATTTTTTTCCATGGGGAAGGTAGTAGGGTCAGATATTTTTGTGAGAATTTGTGAGACAAATAGCCACTACATTGAATGGAGATTCTCTCAAATGAAGGCTGATCTTATTTTGAGAAAATATATCTAATTTTGTTCCATTGTTGAATTTTAATCAAGAGAAACAATTGAATAAGGCCCTTCTAAGCTATCACTCTCTGATAAGATGACTGGTTTACATCCTGGCTTTAAACTGGAGATAGTCTAGAGAGCAGGGGTTCTCAAACTTGAGTATGCATCAGAATCACTAGGGGTTTTATTAAAACACAAATTTCTGGGTCCATCCTCAGTGGTTTCAATGAGGTAGGTCTAGAGTAGGTACTGAGAATTTTCATTTCCAAAATATTTCCAGGTAATGTTGATACTGCTATTTCATGGACTACACTTTGAGAACCATTGTCCTAGGCTGATTTCCCGAAGTTTTCATTCAAAATCAGTTAGGTGAAACAAACAACAAAACCCTTAGCCAATGTAAGGGAGAAGTGAGTAGGTTTTTTCACAGAAATGTCCTATATTCAGTAAATTGATAGTTAGAGCCTAGTAATAGGAGCTAATATCATGCATTCTTATAGAAAGCAGTTCATTATAGTGAAAAGAATACAAGGCTTTGGAGTCAGACCATCTATATTCCAATCCCAGCTTTGCTTTTTTCCTAGATATATAGCTTTGTAAGTTACTTAACATTTCTGAGCTTAAGTCTCCTAACCTCTAAAATACATTTAATATATATTCATGTTAAGATTGCTGGGAGGATTAAATGCAACAATCCAGGTTAAACCTGGATGTCTGCTTTGATGGATTTGATATTTGGCAAATGTGCACTTCATTGAGGAAAACAGCACTAAGTTGTTTTTTGGAAGATGTAAGTAGAATTGTGTGGCTTCATTTGTGCTTTAACTCCTTAACTGTGCATATTTTTCGTTGCCCTGAAAGTTGCTCCTTTGTATCAGTTGGTATCTTTTTAATATCATAGCTGAGTAAGATTGTTTTCCAGTCAGGATTAATGATTAGGAAATGAGCATTTCTGAAATTCTGCTGCTTAGGGTTGGACTCCTTCAAGTTGGAATAATTCTGAAGCATATGAAAGGTTGCTGTCATCAAGTGTCAGAGGTGTAGTTCTTCATCTGTCATGTCCACCCCTTTTAATAACAAGTTGAAGCAGAAAAATATTGCTGTGAGTTTGTGAGGGCTTATACTCTTGAGGTGTAAGATTAGCTTTTGTTCAAGTGCAAGCAACTAGAGAAATAGTGATCACTGCTGAATTATCTGACAAGCTATAAACTACCATGGGTATTGGTTTTACTCTGCCATTCCTGGAGGAAGAGATTGGGTCTTGGTCTCTGGATAGATTAATGTGATCTTTGATCTGCCTTGGGGTTGTAATAGTCTGTTGGTATGCCTCTGTTTAAATAATTACCTTGGCAGGACAATGTTCCTTCCTGCATCCCTAAAATCTTGCTACTCCAAGTGTGCAGTTAGACGAGAAGCATCTGCATCTTCTGGGAGCATGTTAGAAATGCAGAATCTCAGGCTCCATCCCAGATTTGCTGAGCCAGAATCTGCATTTTAAAAAGATATCCATGTGATTCTTATGCACATTAACTTTTGAGAACTACTGCTTTAGGTGATTTCTAAGGTCTAATGGGGTCGAATGTTTAGAATTTTAAGTAAACTAAGAAATATTTTTACTCTTATTTTATCTTTGAAGAAAGTAGTTGAATTGCACTTTCTTGTGTCTCCATGTTATATTTCTCCCCCTTCCTATCTAATATCAATCTCTTTTTCAATAACTAGTTCAAGTGTCACTTCCTTTGTGTACACTTTTTGTCCTCTTGGTTTCCATAACATTTCGTTTATCCTCCTAAAATAGTATGTTATCACATTGCATCCCACCAGACCAGTGATTTGTAAGCTGTAGGGGGACCCCCTGAAACTATTGCTATGGAATAAAAGATGAAATGCTTCTGGTTATTGTAAATACAAAATTGCATGCAGGATTGTGTAAAGACAACGCCAGGTTGGACTGCCAGAATGAGCCAACAGCACGTGATGTGCTTCCCCCTGCAGAGAGCCTATGAATGGATGTGCAGAGAGGTTTCATATCACCAAGATTCCTATGCCAGAAAAGCAGATGTTTATAGCTCTGGGAATGGAATGCGAGCCTTGTGGAGAGCCTATAAACGGATGCATGAGGGGTGCCTGTTCGTATGGATAAGATAGGGCTATACACGCCCTCATCTTGCCACGGCTCTTCTAGGCCTCTTTAGGGTTAAGGCATACTCCCTTCTCAGAATTTCTGGTCTAACCGGTTGTCTAGCTTCATGTCCTGTTTCTATGAATTGTTTGTAACCAGCTTTTGCTGCAACTGTTACTGCTGATTAATATCTTGCTAATCATAGGTTATGTAAAGACTGTGTTTCTGTTTTAAGGCTGTTAGAAATTACTGATGCACACACTATATTGTAAATTCTTATCTCTGTATACTTTACTTGTGCATACAGATGTTATGTTAAATAATTACTTCATCCCCATGTAACCATCTCACCTCATAATCAAATGAACCTAAATCCCTCACTAACCTACCCCTGCCCTCACTAAACTCAATAATAAATGCTGGTATATCCAGTGCATTGGCAGCACGGTGGGACCAGAAGGCAGTGACCCCCCTGGACCCAGCTTTCACTATCTTGTGTGTATTTATTATTTCTCGACCTGCCGATCTGCCTGGGAACAAAGAAAAAGCCCCGTTGCATTATGGGCTGCTGGCCAGATCCTGCAATAGCAAGCCTGCCTGTGAATTCAAATTAGCTGTGCAGCTTTTAAACAAACGCAGATGCCTAGTCTGGACTCATAGAATCATAACCTTTGGGGGAAGGAAAGATACAGCCTAGCCATAAACATTTCAAAAAATTTCCTAGGTGAATTTGATGTGCATTGCTGAGAGTGAACCACCATGATAGAAAATTAACTCTCTGTAGGCCAGTATTCTTTCATTTTTTGAGTCTCTTGTGTTTGGCAGTGAATAGGCACTGAATAAATATTCATTGGATTGATGGATGAATAATTTACTTGTCTGTCTTTTGCAATAGATTAAGCTCTTCAATAGCAGGTCCCTTGTCATCTGTTTGCATTGGGGTCTTTCAGAAGGCTTGGCAAATGATAGGTATTCAACATATATTAGTTCCTCTGCATGTAAACTTTCTGAAAGCTCTGGAGTCAGAAAAACCTGAGTTTCAGTCCTATCTCTGCCATTTTTTATCTATGTGACTATAGCAAGTTATGTGTTCATTCATTCAATTAATTTGATCAATTTTTTTTTTATTTGTTGACTATTCACTATGCACCATGTGCTATACTAGGTGCTTGGGATACAATGGCAAACAAGACAGATAAATTCCAATTTTCTGGGAGCATACATTCTAGTAGACGAAATAGAAAATAGTATATATGTAACAAGGACAACAAAAAATTAAAAATTAGAAGTGTTGTTAAGGCAACAAAAAAGGGGCTGAAAAAGAATAATGGGGAGAGGAATGGCAAGATGGATGAATAGGAACAGCTCTGGTCTGCAGCTCCCAGCTAGACCAATACAGAAGGTAGGTAATTTCTGCATTTCCAACTGAGATACCCAATTCATCTCATTGGGACTGGTTAGACAGTTGGGGCAGCCCACAGAGGGTGAGCAGAAGCGGGGTGGAGCATCACCTCACCTGGGAATTGCAAGGGATAGGGGAGCTCCCTCCTCTAGCCAAGCGAAGCCATGAGGGACTGTGCCATGAGGGATGGTGCTATCCAGCCTAGATACTATGCTTTTCCCATGGTCTTCACAACCTGAAGACCAGGAGATTCCCTTGGGTGCCTACACCACTAGGGCCCTGGGTTTCAAGCACAAAACTGGGCAGCCATTTGGGTAGACAAGCTAGCTGCAGTTCTTTTTTGTTTTGTTTTGGTTTTTTTTTCCCCAGTGGGGCCTGGAACACCAGCGAGACAGAATCATTCACCCCCCTGGAAAGGGGGCTGAAGCCAGGGAGCTGAGTGGTCTTGCTCAGTGGGTCCCACCCCCTACGGAGGCCAACAAGGTAAGATCCACTGGCTTGAAATTCTCGCTGCCAGCACAGCAGTCTGAAGTCGACCTGGGATGCTGGAGCTTCATGGTGGGAGGGACGTCTGCCATTACTGAGGCTTGAGTAGGCAGTTTCCCTCTCACAGTATGAACAAAGCTGCCAGAAAGTTTGAACTGTGCAGAGCCCACTGTAGTGCCACAAAGCTGCTGTAGTCAGACTGCCTCTCTAGGTTCCTCCTCTCTAGGCAGGGCATCTCTGAAAGAAAGGCAGCAGCCTCAGTCAGAGACTTATAGATAAAACTCCATCTCCCTGGGACAGAGCACCTGGGGGAAGGGGAAGCTGTGGGCGCAGATAAAGCAGACTTAAATGTTCCTGACTGCCAGCTCTGAAGAGAGCAGTGGATCTCCCAGCACAGCACTCAAGCTCTGCTAAGGGACAGACTGCCTCCTCAAGTTGGTCCCTCATCCCCATACCTCCTGACTTGGAAACACCTCCCAGCAGGGATCGACAGATACCTCATACAGGAAAGCTCTGGCTGGCATCTGGTGGGTGCTGCTCTGGGACACAGCTTCCAGAGGAAGAAGCAGGCAGCAATCTTTGTTGTTCTGCAGCCTCTGCTGGTGATACCCAAGCAAACAGGGTCTGGAGTGGACCTCCAGCAAACTCCAGCAGATCTGCAGAAGAGGGGCCTGACTATTGAAAGGAAAACTAAAAAACAGAAAGCAATGTATCAACATCAACAGAAAGGACTTCCACACAAAAACCCCATCCTAAGGTCACCAACATCAAAGACCAAAGTTAGATAAATCCATGAAGATGAGGAAAAACCAGCACAAAAAGGATGAAAATTCTAAAATCCAGAATGCCTCTTCTCCTCCAAAGGATCACAACTCCTTGCCAGCAAGGGAACAAAACTGGATGGAGAAGGAGTTTGATGAATTGACAGAAGTAGGCTTCAGAAAGTGGTAATAACAAACTCCTGCAAGCTAAAGGAGCATGTTCTAACCCAATGCAAGGAAGCTAATAACCTTGATAAAAGGTTACAGGAACTGATAGCTAGAATAAACAGTTTAGAGAAAAACATAAATGACCTGATGGGGCTGAAAAACACAGCATAAGAACTTCGTGAAGCATACACAAGCATCAATGGCTGAATCGATCAAGTGGAAAAAAGGATATCAGAGATCGAAGATCAACTTAATGAAGCTTAATGAAATAAAGTATGAAGACAACATTAGAGAAAAAAAAAAAGGAATGAACAAAGCCTCCAAGAAATATGGGACTCTGTGAAAAGACTAAACCTACATTTGATTGGTGTACCTGAAAGTGACGGGGAGAATGGAATCAAGTTGGAAAACACTCTTCAGGATATTATCCAGGAGAACTTCCCCAACCTAGCAAGACAGTCCAACATTCAAATTCAGAAAATACAGAGAACACCACAAAGATACTCCTTGAGAAAAGCAACCACAAGACACATAATCTTCAGATTCACCAAGGTCAAAATGAAGGAAAAAATGTTAAGGGCAGCCAGAGAGAAAGGTTGGGTTACCCAAAAAGGGAAGCCCATCAGACTAACAGTGGCTGTCTCTGCAGAAACCCTACAAGCCAGAAGAGAGTGGGGGAAATGTTCAACATTCTTAAAGAAAAGAATTTCAAGCCAGAATTTCATGTCCAGCCAAACTAAGTTTCATAAATGAAGGAGAAATAAAATCATTTAGAGACAAGCAAATGCTGAGGGATTTTGTCACCGCCAGGCCTGCCTTGCAAGAGTTCCTGAAGGACGCACTAAATATGGAAAGGAAAAACCGCTACCAGCCAGTGCAAAAACATACCAAAATGTAAAGACCATCAACACTATGAAGAAACTGCATCAACTAATGGGCAAAATAACCACTAGCATCATAATGAAAGGATCAAATTTATACATAACAATATTAACTTTCAATGTAAATGGGCTAAATGCCCCCAATTAAAAGACAGACTGGCAAATTGGAAAAGGAGTCAAGACCCATTGGTGTGCTGTATTCAGGAGACTCATCTCATGTGCAAAGACACACATAGGCTCAAAATAAAGGGATGCAGGAAGATTTACCAAGCAAATGGAAAGCAAAATAAATAAATAAGCAGGTATTGCAATCCTAATCTATGATAAACCAGACTTTAAACCAACAAAGACCAAAAAAGACAATTAAGGGCATTACATAAAGATAAATAGATCAATGCAATTAGAAGAGCTAACTATCCTAAATATATATGCAGCCAATACAGGAGCACCCAGATTCTTAAAGCAAGTTCTTAGAGGCCTACAAAGAGACTCAGACTCCCACTCAATAATTTTTATTCTTAGAATCCCACACAATAACATTGGGAGACTTTAACACCCCACTGTCAATATTAGACAGATCAATGAGACACAAAATTAACAAGGATATTCAGGACTTGAACTCAGCTCTGGACCAAGCAGACATAACAGACATCCAGAGAACTCTCCACCTGAAATCAACAGAATATACATTCTTCTCAGCACCAAATCGCACTTATTCTTAAAGTGATCAAATAATTGGAAGTAAAACACTACTCAGCAAATTCAAAAGAATGGAAATCATAACAAACAGTCTCTGAGACCACAGTGCCATCAAATTAGAACTCAGGGTTAAGAAACTCTCTCAAAACCGCACGACTACATGGAAACGGAACAACCTGCTCCTGAATGACTACTGGGTAAATAGTGAAATGAAGGCAGAAATAAAGATGTTCTTTAAAACCAATGAGAACAAAGACACAAAGTACCAGAATCTCTGGGACACATTTAAAGCAGTGTTTAGAGGGAAATGTATAACATTAAATGCCCACCAGAGAAAGCAGGAAGGATCTAAAATCGACACCCTAACGTCACAATTAAAAGAACTGGAGAAGCAAGAGCAAGCAAATTCAAAAGCTAGCAGAAGACAAGAAATAACTGGGATCAGAGCAGAACTTGACAGATAAGAGACACGAAAAACCCTTCAAAAAAATCAATGAATCTAGGAGCTCGTTTTTTGAAAAGATTAACAAATTAGATGGACTGCTAGTCAGACTAACAATGAAAAAAAGAGAAGAATCAAATAGACACAATAAAAAACGATAAAGGGGATATCGCCACTTATCTGTAGAAACACAAACTACCATCAGAGAATACTATAAACACGTCTATGCAAATAAACTATAAAATCTAGAAGAAGTGGATACATTCCTGGACACATACACCCTCCCAAGACTAAACCAGGAAGAAGTCGAATCCCTGAATAGACCAATAACAAGTTTTGATATTGAGGCAGTAATTAATAGCCTACCAACCAAAAAAAGCCCAGTACCAGACGGATTCACAGCTGAATTCTACCAGAGGTACAAAGAGGAGCTGGTACCATTCCTTCTGAAACTATTCCAAACAAAAGAAAAAGAGGGACTCCTCCCTAACTTATTTTTTGAGGCCAGCATCATCCTGATACCAAAACCTGGCAGACATACAACAAAAAAAAGAAAATTGCAGGCCAATATCCCTGATTACCATTGATGCGAAAATCCTCACTAAAACACTGGCAAAGTGAATCCAGCAGCACATTAAAAAGCTTATCTACCACGATCAACTCGGCTTCATCCCTGGGATGCAAGGCTGGTAGAACCCATGCAAATCAATAAATGTAATCCATCACATAAACAGAACATATGAGAAAAACCACATGATTATCTCAATAGATGCAGAAAAGGCCATAGGAAAATTCAACAGCCCTTCATGCTAAAAATTCTCAATATACTAGGTACTGATGGACTATATCACAAAATAATAAGAGCTATTTCTAACAAACCCACAACCAATATCATGCTGAATGGGCAAAAGCTGGAAGCATTCCCTTTGAAAATCGGCACAAGACAAGGATGCCCTCTCTCGCCACTCCTATTTAACTTAGTATTGCAACTTCAGGCCAGGGCAATCAGGCAAAATAAATAAATAAATAGTATTCAAATATGAAGAAAGGAAGTCAAATTGTCTTTGTTTGCAGATTACATGATTGTATATTTAGAAAACCCCGTCATCTCAGCCCCAAAACTCCTTAAGCTGATAAGCAACTTCAGCAAAGTCTCAGGATACAAAATGAATACACAAAAATCACAAGCATTCCTTTACACCAACAACAGGCAAGCAGAGAGCCAAATCAAGAGTGAACTCCCATTCACAATTGATACAAAGAGAATAAAATGCCTAAGGATACAACTTACAATGGATGTGAAGGACCTCTTCAAGGAGAACTACAAACTCTGCTCAAGGAAATAAGAGAGGACACAAACAAATGGGAAAACATTCCATGCTCATAGATAGGAAGAATCAATATTGTGAAAATGGCCATACTGCCCAAAGTTATTTATAGATAAAATGCTATCCCCTTCAAGCAATTTATAGATTTAATGCTATCCCTATCAAGCTCCCATTGACTTTCTTCACAGAATTGGACAGAACCACTGTAAATTTCATAAGGAACCAAAAAGAGCCCGTATAGCCAAGATAATACTAAGCAAAAAGAACAAAGCTGGAAACATCATGCTACCTGACTTCAAACTATACTACAAGGTTACAGTAACCAAAACAGCATGGTACTGTTACCAAAACAGTTATATAGACCGATGGAACAGAACAGAGGCTGCAGAAATAACACCACACATCTACAACCATCTGATCTTTGACAAACCTGACAAAAACAAGCAATGGGGAAATGATTCCCTTTATAATAAATGGTGTTGGGAAAACAGGCTAGCCATATGCAGAAAACTGAAACTGGACCCCTTCCTTACACCTTATGCAAAAATTAACTCAAGGTGGATTAACGACTTAAATGTAAGATCTAAAACCATGAAAACACAAGAAGAAAGCCTAGGCAATACCATTCAGGACATAGGCATGGGCAAAGACTTCATGACTAAAACACTGAAAGCAATTGCGACAAAAGCCAAAATTGACCAATGGGATCTAATTAAACTAAAGTGCTTCTGTACAGCAAAAGAAACTACCATCTGAATGAACAGGTAACCTACAGAATGGGAGAAAATTTTGGCAGTCTATCCATCTGACAAAGGGCTAATATCCACAATCTACAAGGAACTTAAACAAATTTACAAGAAAAAACCAACCCCATCAAAAAGTGGGTGAAGGATATGAACAGACACTTCTCAAAAGAAGACATTTATGCAGCCAAAAAACATATGAAACAAAGCTCATCATCATGAGTCATTGGAGAAATGGAAATCAAAACCACAGTGAGATACTATCTCAGGCCAGTTAGAATGGTGATCAGTAAAATGTCAGGAAACAACAGATGCTGGAGAGGATGTGGAGAAATGGGAATGCTTTTACACTGTTGGTGAGAGAGTAAATTAGTTCAACCATTGTTGAAGACAGTGTGGCGATTCCTCAAGGATCTAGAACCAGAAATAACATTTGACCCAGCAATCCCATTACTGGGTATATACCCAAAGGATTATAAATCATTCTGCTATAAAGACATATGCACACATATGTTTATTGCAGCACTATTCACAATAGCAAAGACTTGGAACTAACTCAAATGCCCATCAATGATAGACTGGATCAAGAAAGCGTGGCACATATACACCATGGAATACTATGCAGCCATAAAAAAAAGAATTATTTCATGTCCTTTGCAGGGACATGGATGAGACTGGAAACCATCATTCTGAGCAAACTAACACAGAAACAGAAAATCAAACACCACATGTTCTCACTCATAACTTGGAGTTGAACAATGAGAACATATGGGCACAGGGAGGGGAACATCACACACCAGGGCCTGTTGGGGGGTGGAGGGCAAGTGGAGGAATAGCATTAGGAGAAATACTTAATGTAGATGACTGGTTGATGGGTGCAGGAAACCACCATGGCACATGTGCACCTATGTAACAAACCTGCATGTTCTGTACATGTATCCCAGAACTTAAACTGTAAAATAATAAATAATAAATGAAAAAAGGAATAACGGGCAGAGGTAGTGAAGGAAATAACTTTATGTACACAGACATTTAGTTTGATATTCAAAGGATGAGATGGATCTCATAATGGAAAGATGGCGGTGTACTAAAGAGCATGACAGATGGAGAAAATGAGGTATGCAATGGACACGAAGCAGGAAAATGCTCAGTGTATATTAAAACCAGATAGAAGGCCAGTGGGACCAGAGCTAAGTGAGTATGGAGGTATTAGGGCTAGGATATGTTAATATTAACGCTAGGGAGGTAGGCGTGCCTGAAAGTTGCTTTGACATAGTCATCCCTTTTCTGTGAGAAACAAGAGGCAAGATTATATTTTGTTGGGCTAGTGCCTGATAATACACAAGTAGTCACAAAGAAAGCTGAGTTGAAGTTTACAATGTAGCCCAGAGAAAGCCTCTGCCTCTCTGGAAACTCAAATCTAACTCTGGGACTCTTATAGACTCTGGCAAGTCATAATAAGGGAACTTGGGATGATGTTGCATGTGAGGAAGGTAGAAGAGATCAACATAAAAAGGTTTTGAAGGGATCTTGACTAGTTTACCATTGCCACGGAGTATTAGAACACACATGGGCTCTTTTTATACAGTTATCTCACCTATGAGAAATGTCGCTCACATAGTGTCATGCATACTGACCTATCAAAATAGCAATTCTTTTGAAGGGTTGATGTGCAAGAAAGGCTGTGCAGAGAAGAGTGAGGAGGCAAGCCAAAACTTTCTTCCCCTACATTACTAAACTTATTTGAACCTCTATTTCCTCATTTCTAAGATAAAGAGACTTATAGCAACTATGTCAAATAATTAATGTGAGCCTAAAATAAGATAATGCATGTATAGCCATTCATAGTATCTATCACCAAATTAGCTATTCTTATTCTTATATGATCAGTATTGAATTTAAAGACCCACTTGACAAAATCAGACAGATAAATTCCTATTTTCTTGGAACATACATTCAGTAGAGGAGATAGAAAATCAAATATAAATAAAAAGGACAATTAAAACATTTTAAAATAGCACTTTACAAAATCATCATGCACAAAATGTTCAAGGTTGTTAGTTTTTCATTCATCCCCCTTTGAACTGAAATCAGCACCTGCTTGGTGGCCAATATGTATTTGAAAACATTGATTTAATTCAAAAGTGATAAGTCATTTCAATTCACTATCCCTAGGTCTTGACATGAATTTTTACCTGGAAAAGGGGTAAAGAAAGAGAGCAGCTTTCCTTCTCTTTCATATAGACCTAAAGCCCTGGCAGTCAGCCTATGGTTTATAAATTTGGTCCCAGACACAGAGATGAAGAGGGACACCAGTAGTGATGTATATCTGTAAGTGCAAGGAACCAGTGAAGATTCTAGGAGTACAGTGAAAGAATCAAATCAGGGAGGAAAACGTAGTTACAAAAATCATGCTGAATTTGGTAGACAATATGAAATACACTCTCAGTTGTGTGCAGGTGTGTGTTTGAGTGATGTTCATTCGTGAGTGTAAATGAGTGTGAGTGCAAGAATATATGGTACTTATGGTGAGTATGAGCAGGTTCGTGTGCAGGTGGAAGAGTCTGTGGTATTTATGTGTATGTTTGTGTGAGCAAGTCTGAGTGGGTGTGAGTGTGTGCAAATGTAAGTGTGAGAGTTTGCGGTGTTTGCATGTGAGAAAGTATGTGTGTGTGTGTGTGTGTATGATTGATAAGACAGGAAGTGAGAGAGAAACAAAGAGAATCTCAAATGTCTTTTTTCTTCTGATCCAGGAGTCTGTTCCTCATTTGTCTTCTAAACCAGGTCATGGTAGGGAGTCAGGCATTCTTGAATTAGCCTCTTCGTTTAAATATATATTATATAAATATAATATATAATATATATTATAAATATATAATATATATTTATAATATATTATATAAATATATAATATATATTTATAATATATTATATAAATATAATATATAATATATATTTATAATATATTATATAATATATAAATACATTATATATATTTTTTATATATATATATAGGCAACAATAAGACATTTTGTTGAACTATAAATTGGGTCATTCATTAATATGGAAATCAGATTTTTTAGGACCAAGAACAGCTTATGTATAAATACCCTTTCCTTCAGCTCTGAACAAAGAAATGACTGTGACTTAAATGCAGTCAGAATCTTCAGTAGTATATAACAAAATGGTTGATGGTGTATCCTCATAAGACTTTTTTGCTGGTGCACATTGAATTGAGGAGAAACACTTTACCAGGTGCTAAAAAGAGACATGAAATGAAAATACACACAGTCTATGTGGGTGGTTAGCAGCAATATAACCCTTTTTCCTTCCTCTTCTCAGACCTTTTTTGTCTGCAGGTGAACATGGATCAGTTACACATGTCCATGGGGACAGGCACCAACGGGTGGAGGCTAGGTGGAACTTACCCTGGATGCTGAACACACATACGTTTAACACAGAATATAAATCTTGTTTTGCTTATAGACCTTTTATTTTCTTCATTGTTTTAAAATACCCAGAAGTTCTTTCGCATAGAACTCATTATTAGATAGTTTGGATCCACCATAGGCTAATAAGCAACATCCAGGAAAATCCAGCTTTTATTGTCTTTAAGAGTTTATTAGGTAAATATAAGGCCTATCTTTCTGGCTGAAAAAGAGGTTCTTTCTTTTGGAAAGAGAGAACTGGAACAGGCTAGGATACATATTCCTATATGAAGCAGTGATTTTTTTAAAAAATAAAACCAAACCACCTCTTTGATCCATACTTGTAATCATTTGGTAAGAAAACGCATCTTTGAAATAATTTTTTTTTTTTCCACAAGAAAATGGAAAAATCCCTTCTTTCAGCTAAAAATGAAGTGATGGATTGTGTCAATTAGCGAAAGTTTGGGACTACAAATACTGGTTCATTCAGCACATCTAGAAATTGGTAGCTAGCAGTTTTGTGGTTTGGAATTATCTGGATAATCCCAAAATATGTTTCTTTTTTTGGCATTCCTCATGAATACATAATTATCACCAATGCACAATTATATATAATGTCAAAGTACTTTGTTAACAATTATAATGTTCAGGCTTTTAAAAATGCCTACAGGAAATTAATCACTTGGAGAAACAGAACAAAGATCCAAAATATGGTTTTAGTGGTAGCTAAATTTTGTGACTCTTTATTTTCTACAAGAGTTAGAAAACTGGGTTGAAAAGTAAAATGTTCGGTCCTATTTAGTGTAGTTTTTTTTCAACCTAGATGTTACTAGTAAGGATAGAAGCTTACTCTATTTTACTGAATTCAATTTAACTCTTTCTGTTTGTAAGTAATGGAGTCAACTACAAACGGGGGGAGATTCCAGGTCTTACAAAGAAAAGAAAATAATTAGATGATATGGAATACCAAGCTTATCATTAATATTTATTTTCATATATGCTGTAATTAATATTGTAAAAGTATGTATGTATGGTCTAGAACCTAGGCATCTTGGTCAGTTCCCAAATACAACCTGATTCCTGTAAGCAGCTAGCTGCTTAGGACTTGGCACTTAAGAAAGGCCAGTGCTGTTCCCTAATATGTGTGTGTACATGAATGCACATGCACAGGTGTAGTATATAGGAGAGAACATGAGTGTTTGCAGAGGTATCTTCCCCCATAATAGGAGATAGTTTTGGCACCAGTGTGGCCTATCTTATACCACAAGGCTAGGGTTTGTAAAGTGTGATGTCTTTTTGAACAGGCTCTAGGTTGCTGTCTGAAGCTGTTTCAGAGCCACGGTATCCAAAGCCAGTATTATGAGTAGACACAACCATCTGTGTTGTGCAAATGAAAAGATGTCTCTAACTGCTTACTAGACATCTCTCCAGTTTAGTGTAGTCCCTGAGGAGGCACGCACTTGAACTTAGTTATATGTTTCTTTGGGAGAGGGAGTAATGTGCTAAAGATTGCCCACCTAGAGAGAAGAGCTCTAAGGGTCAAGCACAGATGAGGGAGGAGGATAGGAACATGGCAGACTTACTGGGTACACTGGGGCACCACTAGTGTGGCTCTAGGCATCCAGCGTAAAGGCACTGGATAATGATAACATAGAGAGGGTTACGAAGCACTTATTACACGTCATCTCTGCTTGGGAAGAGTCTTAGCAGAGTAGAAAGAGACAGAAAGATCTATATTTAAATCATAGCATCACCATTTGCTAATTGTGTGATCATAATCAAGTCATTTAATGCTGAGCCTCAGTTTTCTCACATGTAAAATAAAAGTAATTAGAAATCACCATGTAATACCATGTAGGTTGTTGTGCGAATTAGAACGTTTACATATATTTTCTTTGGAATTATTCAACAAACATCAAGTACTAGTATCTACTCATTTGCCTTGGTCTGGCTTTAACTTTATTGTCTATGGGAATAATTTGATTTAAAGGAAATATGATCTTGTGGGAGCAGAAGTAATAACTCACTTCCTGCTACTTTTCCATAGTATTCTTATAAAATCAATTGCTTGTTATCCTCTTGGCTGTGTGGAGCCAGATTCAGAACGTTACCCTGCTATCCTCATTTACTCATTCTCCTGCAACTGGGACTCATGCCACCTGACTATACAAATCTCTACCTGTCTTGTCTACTTCTTTATCATATTAGCTAGCTCATATGGTGCTTTGTGTGTCTGTGTGTATGTGTGTGAGAATTTGGAAATACACTCCTTCCTTCCTCAAGGAACTTTATTGCCACCTGCTTGAAAATTGTAACAAATTTATAAATATATGATGTCTATTATGGTAGTGGTGCCCTGTGGAGTTGTGCAGTGAACAGCATGCACAACTCTATATGGTGGTCCACTATTTTAACAGTGCTTTTCCCACATCATTTCAGTAACCACTTTACCTCCCAAGGATTCAACTAATATCTTACTTCTAGACTGAAACATTCTTTCCCTATCATTCTTTATATCAGTCACGATACAACTGCTCCTTTGATATCTATCCTTCTCTACTGACTTGTTGTATTGGTTTTCTGTTCCTATGTAGCAAATTGCCACACATTTGGCAGTTTAAAGCAACACCATGCGTTAGCTCACTGTTCTACAGGTCAGAAGACCCAGCTGGGTTCTTTGCTCTGGGCCTCACAAGGCTGCAATCAAGGTATTGGTTATGCTGTGCTCTTATATGGAGATGATAGGAAAGAATCTGCTTTCAAGCTCATTTCAGGTTGTTGGTAGAATTCAATGACTTGCAGCTGTCAGACTAAGGTTCAGTTTTCTTGCTGGCTATCAGCCAGACCTGCTCTGAACTCCTAAAGCCTGCCTGTATTTCTTAGTAAGTGACCTGCTTCATCGTCAAAGCCAACAACAAATCTCCTTGGTGCTTTGAATTTCACTGAACCCACCCATCCTCCTACCCACTTCCACTGCCAGCCTCACAAAACTCTACTTTGGAAGGGCTCATGTGATTAGATTAGTCCCATGCAGATCACCTCCTTTTTGCCTAAACAACCATGGGAGTAAAACCAGCAGCAGAGATAATGGGAAACAAAACCCTGCCTACCATATCTCTTATACCTCGTGTTGTTTAATGTTATTTCGTAACCAGCCTGAAGCCCGTAGTTCATTACTTCAAACATGTTTTGCCCTTTCCTTAATTTTGTCACTCCTTTGTTCTTCTACTGACCTTAGTAACTTAACCTTTCTCTATTCTTAACCCTAGGCTGTTGAGAAAAGTGAAAATTCATGGTGATATATAGTGATGGCCTTTGGCTCTTTACATTCTTTCTGTATGGATTATTGCAGTAGTTCTCCAACATCACCCTTAATGCCCTCCAGTCCATCTCTCCTACTGTTGCTAGACTGATTTTACTAAAATACAATTCTCATCATGTCCATCTGTGTTTAAAATTGTGTAATGGCTTTCCATAGCTTTCAGGACAGCCTTGACAACTCATTACTGAATATAAAGGCCTAGTGGAAATGACTTCTGCCCATCTCTCTAACCTTATCTTTCACTTCTGCACATAGGAACCCCACTTCAAATTATACCAAATCGGCACATCTGTTGTTCTTTTTTTGTGCCATGCTTGCCTATGTTTCCACGTCTCATGAACAGCTCATTTATTTTCCTGACATACCCACTCATTGCTTTTTCTTGTTTTATACTCATCCTTTAAGGCAGTTTAAATATCACCTTGTGAAGACTTTTCTGCTCCATACACTCATTTGCCTCCGGCAGTTATTCATTCCTTCTACTGAAAACCCTTATCCTTCATCAAATCACATTGAATTTTTGACTTTGAGCATGCTGAGGAATAAGTCTTATACATTCTCTTCTTGGTTTCTTCTTCTGACATGGAAAGAGAGGTTAGCACATCATAGGTGCTTAATATATGTTTGAATAATTGGATTTACTCCTGATGAGAAAATATAGGCAAACTTGTTTTGGGCTATTAATCAGCTGAACTGAAACTTCAAGACTGATTTCACTTAATGTTCTGGTTATAATTAAGAGCTAAAGCTACTGTGATTTTTAACACTATGGAATATAAACTTTTCTCCAAGATTGTATGGATCCTTATTTTCTACATTTAGAATAGACCACATGTTTATAAGAGATAGAAACAAACTAAAAGGGACTATCATGAACTTCTGTCATATCCTTAGGTTTTAGTCATAATTAAAACTTTGAACTAAATAGTTCGTCTACCATTTGGTAATTTAAGTTGTATAGAGGAACACTGAGGTAGAATACCTTCTGCGGAAGAGCCAACAGACATTTATTTTTAATTCTCCTTGGCTTTGTTGCTTATTATTTTTCTGCCTTCCAATCTGTTTGTTTCACTACGTTTTTCAAATTTCATTTATTGTGCCAGGATTATATCTTTGTGTTTATTTTATAAAATAATCAAATAAAATTTATAGAAGAGCTGAATTTGAGTTATCCCTGTGCACTCTAGAAGTAACAGTAAATATTTGTCTTCAAATATAGAGTATCACATTGATAGAAACTATGAAGCAAACTGAAGGATACATGTGGAAAGTCACAGGGAATTTTAGCACCATCAATTCAGTATATTAACTTTAGTTATTTGGGATCCTATATTTTTCTTAATGCAGTTTGGTAAAAAGTGTCGTGTCCCCAAATCAAGACATTTAACTTGTTTATTTTGCTTACACAAAATGCTTATATACTCTGAATATAGTCCTTTAAATATAGTCATATAGATGTGACTTCTGTTACACTTTAGAGTCATTTAAACATCTTTTTGATGTAGAATGTAGTTTTATTACACAAAAATTAAATCTCAAGCATTAGGTTATATAGTTAACTCAATTATTCATTTCCTATTCTAGGAAAGAATTATAGGGTTTCTCTTGTTCTGTTAATTCCCATAGATGTTCTTAATTTAGAATGCTTTCCTTCCTGTGGATTAATTCCTTCTTTGTATATATGCACAAGAAGCTTCTACAGTTAAATTCTCAGTGGTCTCTGATGAGTATAGGTGTTCCTACAGTTTCTAACAGCTCACAGTCTGTCTTTATCGAATTACTCATCACCTAATATTTCTAGAATAATTCACCCATAGCTAGGACATTTTAGGGGAGTGATTATTGGATAGCCAGTGTTACAAATAACATTTCTTTGAAAATCAATGATTGCTCACTAGTACTGTATGTGAAGAATACTGGTTAAAAAGTGAATTTATTTTATTTTTGTAGAGATGCGATTTCAATATATTGCTCAGGCTGGTCTCAGACTCTTGGTCTCAAGTCATCCTCTTGCCTCGGCTTCCCAAAGTGCTGGGATTATAGACATGAGTCACTATGCCTGACTGAAAATGAATTTAGATAAGACCACGGCAGCAGATTTGACACTGTTTGTGAGTCTTTCAAAAAAAAATTAAAAAAAAGATCAAAAGAATAGCATGGCATTTACAAGTAGAGTCCTTTTTCCATTGTGTTACTTTATATTAAAACTTGAGTGACAGATTTGAGAGAAAACCTAGAAATTATGGGTCTAGCTCCTTTACTCCCAAAATAACTGAGACCAAGAAAGGGATAGAAACTTGTCTAAGATCCTATAGCTCGTTAGTGGCAGAACCAGGACTATCCTGCTATTTTCCAGTTCAGTATACTTTTTACTGTACTATGCTGCTTTTCTGTATTTTTCTACTCTAAGCATTTTAACAATAGTAAAATCATTTTAATTAAAACAAAAGTTACTTTCTTTTAAGAATCATTAATATATTTCCATCCTACTTGGGTGTACCCCATCTGTAACAACTGAGGGGATTAGCTAGTAACATGCTTGGTTCTTAAGACAGTCCTGCTACTTTTCAAAAGGAATGATTTGAGAAATGGTTTTTACATGCTTAGTAGAGTGTGCAACTCTGGTATGTGAGAGAAACCTCTTTTGTACTATATGAGAGCTCCTTTGTTGCTTTATACTGTAGACCTTTTTAATGGAAAGAAGGGGGAAAGGAGGCTATTATGCTATTTTGCATTTACAATTCAGAATTACGCCCTTGGTGGTGCTGAAAGAAATTTCATGATGGGATATTAGGAAGTATTAGGCCTATCCAGGCAATTATTTTATCAGTCTATTTCAAGGCTCTCCGTTTTAAAAGAAAAGTGATCAAATAAAAAATGAAATAGCATACAATGAGTTTGATGGAATCTTGTAAGTACTTTTGGTTGCTAGAGCAACGTCTTCCTTTGTCTTTGCTTAATATGACTTCCCTCTCTGTAGCTTGACTTCTTGAAAGTAGACGTTCATTTTTAAAAAGAAAAAATTTCAGGCTTATGGCAAAATAATAAGCCCACTCACTACAACTTATTTCTCTTAAATAAAATTCAGATTAAGAAGAAACATTGTGTTCCCTTGAAGGCATAGCCCAAGGCAAAATAGTTAAGTGGTCAACCTTTGGTTTTTGAGGCCTTTGTCATCTTTGGTTCTCAGTCCCACCTCTGAGTCCTTCAGCTGCCTTTTGTATGCCCTTTATGATATCCTACCAAGCCCCACCATAATAACAAACCTAATACCACCCTCCTCATCTCAATCATAATTTAGTCATCCTGGGCTATTCTTTCAGGTATTGCTTTTAATTTTTTTCTTTGTTTCTAATTCCGTGCATACATAGTAGGTATATATCTTTATGGGGGATATGAGATATTTGATACAGGCATGCAATGAGTAATAATCACATCAGGGTACATGGGGTATCGATCGCCTCAAGAATTTATTCTTTGTGATATAAATAATCCAATTTTTAAAAAAATTTATTTTACAATTTACAATTAAATTATTTTAGACTATAGCCACCCTGTTGTTCTAGCAAATATTGTCTTATTTTTTCTAACTATTATTTTGCCCCACTTCACCTTTATGCCACCCCATCCCCACTTCACCTTTATGCCACTCCACTACTCTTCCCAGCCTCTGGTAACCATCCTTCTACTCTATCTTCATGAGTTCAATTGCTTTAATTTTTAATTCTTGCGGATAAGTGAGAGCATATGATGTTTGTCTTTCTGTGCCTGGCTTACTTCACTTTACACAATGAACTCCAGTTCCATCCATGTTGCTTCAAATGACAGAATCTCATTCCTTTTCATGGCTGAATAGTACTCCATTGTGTATATGTACCACATTTTCTTTATCCATTCATCCGTTGATGGACACTTAGGTTGTTCCCAAATCCTGGCTATTTTGAATAGTGTTGCAATAAACATGGAAGTGCAGATATCTCTTCAATATACTGATTTCCTTACTTTTGAGTACATAACCAACAGTGAGATCTCTGGATCATATATGGTAGCTCCAAAAGGGAGATATAGGCCAAAAGAAAGGGTCTACAGGCTCAGTGCAAGTCCAAAACCCAGCAGGGAAGTCACTAAACCTTAAATCTCCAAAATAATCTCCTTTGACTCCATGTCCCACATCCAGGGCATGCAGGTGGAAGTGGTGGGCTCCTAAAACTTTGGACAGCTTTCCCCTGTTACTTTGCAAGTTACAGCTCCCTCAGCTGCTTTCACTGGCTGGCATTGATTGCCTGCAGCTTTTCCAGGCACATAGTGCAGGCTGTCAATAGAGCTACCATTCTGGGGTCCAAAGGACAGTGGCTCTCTTCTCACAGCTCCACTAAGCAGTGCCTCAGTGGGGACTCTGTGTGGGGGCTTCAACTCCACATTTTTCCTCCATGTTGCCCAAGTAGAGGTTCTTCATGATGGCTCTACCCATGCAGCAGGCTTCTTCCTTGACATCCAGGAGTTTCCATACATGCTCTAAAATCAAGACAGAGGCTCCCAAGCCTCAATGGTTGTACTCTGCACCTGCAGGCTTAGCACCATGTGAAAATTGCCAAGGCTTTTGGTTTGCTCCCTCCGGAGCAGCGGCCCAAGCTGTTTCTGAGGCCTTTTAAGCCATGGCTGAAGCTGGAGGAGCTGGGATTCAGGAAGCAGTGTCTCAATGCTGTTCGGGACAGTGGAGCCTTGGGCCTGGCCCACTAAATCATTCTTCTCTTCTAGGCCTCAGGGCCTGTGATGAGAGGGCCTGTCCCAGAGGTCTCTGAAATGCCTTTGAGGCCTCCCCATTGTCTTGGCTATTAACATTTGGCTTCTCTTCACTTATGCAAATTTCTGAAGCAGGCTTGAATTGTTCCCCAGAAAAAGGGATTTTCTTTTCTTTTTTTTTTTTTTATTATACTTTAAGTTCTAGGGTACATGTGCACAACGTGCAGGTTTGTTACATATGTATACATGTGCCATGTTGGTGTGCTGCACCCATCAACTCGTCATTTACATTAGGTATATCTCCTAATGCTATCCCTTCCCCCTCCCCCCTCCCCACAATAGGACCCAGTGTGTGATGATCCTCTTCCTGTGTCCAAGTGATCTCATTGTTCAATTCCCACCTATGAGTGAGAACACGCGGTATTTGGTTTTCTGTTCTTGTGATAGTTTGCTGAGAATGATGGTTTCCAGCTGCATCCATGTCCCTACAAAGGACACAAACTCATCCTTTTTTATGGCTGCATAGTATTCCATGGTGTATATGTGCCACATTTTCTTAATCCAGTCTGTCACTGATGGACATTTGGGTTGATTCTAAGTCTTTGCTATTGTGAATAGTGCCACAATAAACATACGTGTGCATGTGTCTTTATAGCAGCATGACTTATAATCCTTTGGGTATATACCCAGTAATGGGATGGCTGGGTCAAATGATGGGATTTTCTTTTCTACCACATGGCCAAACTGCAAATTTTCCAGACTTCACACTCTGCTTCCCTTTTAAATATAAGTTCCAGTTTCAGATCATTTCTTTGCTCACACATGTGAGAATAGGTGGTTAGAAGCAGTCAGGCCACATCTTGAATGCCTTGCTGCTTAGAAATTTCTTCTGCCAGATACCCTAAATCATGTCTCTCAAGTTCAAAGTTCCATAGATTTTTAGAGCAGGGGCACAATCTAACCAAGCTCTTTGTTAATGGACAACAAAAGTGACCTTTGCTGCAGTTCCCAATAAGTTCCTCATCTCTGTCTGAGACCTCCTCAGCCTGGCATTGACTGTCCATATCCCTACCAGCATTTTGGTTACAACCATTCAACAAGTCTCTAGGAAGTTTCAAATTTTCCCTCATCTTTCTATCTTCTTCTGAGCCCTCGAAACTGTTCCAACCTCTGCCCATTACCCAGTTCCAAAGCTGCTTCCACATTTTCAGGTATCTTTATATCAAAACCCACTTCTGGTACCAATTTTTCACTGGTACCAGAAGTACCCCAATAGTCCATTCTTGCATTACTATAAAGAAATACCTAAGATTGGGTAATTTACAAATAAAATAGATTTAATTTGCCCACAGTTCCACAGGCTGTACAGGAAGCATGATGCTGGGCATTTCATTGGCTTCTGGAGAGGTGTGAGGAAACTTACAATCATGGCAGAAGGCAAAGGGGGAGCAAGCATCTCATATGGCTGGAGCAGAAAGAGAGAGAGGAGGGAGGTGGTACACACTTTTAAACAACCAGATCTTGTGAGAACTCTATCATGAGAGCTGTACTAGGAGAATGGTGCTAAACCATTCATGAGAACTCTGCTCCCATGATCTAGTCACCTCCCACCAGGCCCCACCTCCAACATTGGGAATTATAATTCTACATGAGATTTGGGCAGGGACAAAGACCCAAACCATATCATGTGTCTTGGGGATAATCTTCTGTAGAATATTACAGGGGTTCTTTGTATTTCCTGAATTTGACTGTTGGACTCTCTAGTGAGGTAGGGAAAGTTTTCATGGGTGATATCCTGATAAATATGCTTTCTAAGTTGTTTGCTTTCTCCACATCCCTTCAGGTATGCCAATGGCCTCTTTACATAATATATTTGGCCTCTTTACATAATCCTGTATTTCTTGGAGGTTTTGGTCATTCCTTTTCATTTTTTAAAAGACATTTTGTCTGACTGTCTTATTTCAGGGAGCCCAGCCTCAAGTTCTGAGATTATTTCCTCAGCTTGGTCTATTCTGCTGTTAATACTTGTGATTGCACTGTGAAATTCTTGTAGTGTGTTTTCCAGCTCTATCAGATCAGTTCAATTATTTTTTTATACTGGCTATTTGGTCTGTCAGCTCCTGTATCATTTTATTGTGGTTCTTATATTGGATTTTTCCATTCTCCTGAATCCTGATGATCTTTATTCCTATACATATTTTGAATTCTATTTCTGTCATTTCAGCTCCCTCAGCCTGGTTAAGAACCCTCATGGGAGAACTAGTGAGATCATTTGAAGGACATAATACACTCTGGCCATTTGAGTTGCCAGAGTTCTTGCATTGGTTCTTTCTGATCTCTGCATGTTGGTATTTCTTTATATGTGGGGCTGCCTCTGATAGAAGAGTTCAGGCAGGTGCATGGTTGGTTGTGTTGGAGTCACAGGTCATACAGCCTTGCCCAGTGAAGAGAAGAAAGGACTGGGACCTGCATGGAGAACTTTTCAGCCACTTTTCTGATCAATGGGTGCTCAGTGATGGGTATCTAAACCAGCCCCTGGTCCCATGGAATTTCCAGAGGCTGAAGTCAGTAAGGATGTGTGCTATGAGACAGTAAGGATGGCAAACTGCTCTTCCCTTTGGGAGCTCTGTCTCAGGGAGTCACAGAGTTGCTACCAGTTTGATATCCTTCGCAGGGTGTGGGTGAGTATCTAGAGCAGGAATAGACCCTCTCAATGATGAGATACAGGATTGGGTACCTACATAACAAATGGTCTGGACACTTTTCTGCAGGGCTGCTGTAGTACACTGGGGGTCTGCTTCATTTCCTAATCTCCTCAGATTTTCCAACTCCTGAAGGTATCAACAGAAGATGGCAAAACAGTAAAGATAGTGGCCTGCCCCTTCCTCTGGGAGTTCCATCCAGGGAGGTGTAATGCTGCTACCAGTGGCTGGCTGGAATTCCAAACCAGTGCATCTTATCTTGCAAGGTGCTGTGGAAGCAGAGCCTGCATTCCATCAATGCTCAGTCTCCTGAATTAAGCCCCTTTCTTAGGAGTATGTAAGGGGGTCTATCCTCTCACTTAGCCACAGTTGGAGCTGCTTTAGTTGGATACCCTAGATACCCAGGGCTCTGTGTGTGTCTGAGCAGCTGCTCTGCCCAAACTACATGTAATTATGCATGTCAGACTGAAGATGCTGTTGGAGTGGGTTCATGAAAGGATCTCCTGACCCATGGTTGTGAAGATCCATAGAGAAAGCATGGGTCCCAGGGTTATTCATTCACTCACCACTTCCCTGGGCAAGGTATACTCCCCTGGCTCTGTGTTGCTTCCAGGTGGGTGGTTGTCCTGCCTTGTTTTTCTCTGTTCTGTATGGGTTGTTTTCTTGATGAATCTCAACGTGTGTACCTAGATGTTTCAGTTGAAGATGCTGTATTTACTCACCCCTTCTATTTCTCTCCATGAGAGTGGTATACACTTGCTACTTCCAGCCTCCCCAGTTTTGTTCTTTTTGCTTAGAATAGCTTTGACTCTTCTAGGTTTACTGTGGTTCCATATAAGTTTTAGGATTTTTTTTTTTTTTTTTACTTCTGTGAAGAATGTCACTGGTACTTTGATAAGGATTACATTGAACCTCTGGATTGCTCTGAGTAGTATGGACATTTTAACAATATTTTTTCTTCCAATCCAAGAACATGACATATCTCCATTTTTTGTGTTTCCTTCAATTTCTTGCATCAATATTTGATAGTTTCCATTGTAAATATCTTTCACTTGTTTGGTTAATTTCAAGGTATTTTATTTCATTTATAGCTATTGTAAATGAGATTACTTTTTAATTTCTTTTTCAGATTGTTCACTATTGGCATATATAAATGCTACTAATTTATATGTGTTGATTTTGTATCCTGTGACATTACTGAATTCACTTATCAGTTCTCATAGTTTTTTCATGGAGGTTTTAGGTTTTTCCAAATATAGGATCATATAGTGTCCAAATAAGGATATTTTGACTTTTTCCTTTCCATTTTGGATGCTGATATGGTTTGGCGGTGTCCCCCCCACTCCACAAAATCTCATCTTGAATGGTAACTCCCACAATTCTCACATGTCATGAGAGGAACCCAGTGGGAGGTGATTGAATTACGGAGGTAGGTCTTTCCTGCACTGTTCTTGTGATAGTGAATAAGTCTCATGAGATCTGAGGGTTTTAAAAAGAGGAGTTCCCTTCTTTTACACTGTTGGTGGGAGTGTAAATGAGTTCAACCATTGTGGAAGACAGTGTGGTGATTCCTCAAGGATCTAGAACAAGAAATACCATTTGACCCAGCATTCCCATTACTGGGTATATACCCAAAGTATTATACATAATTCTACTATAAAGACACATGCAGATGTATGTTTATCACAACACTATTACAATAGCAAAGACTTACAACCAACCAAAATGCCCATCAATGATTGACTGGATAAAGAAAATGTGACACATATACACCATGGAATACTATGCAGCCATAAAAAAGAATGAGATCTTCTTTTGCAGGGACATGGATGAAGCTGGAAGCCACCATTCTTAGCACTAACACAGGAATGGAAAACCAAACACGTGAAGTGCAGCAAACCACCATGGCACATGTATACCTATTTAAGAAACCTGGATGTTCTTCACATGTATCCCAGAACTTAAAATAAAATAAAAAATAAAAAAGGGGAAAAAAGAGGAGTTCCTCGCACAAATTCTCTCTTTTCCTGCTGCCATCCATGTAAGATGTGACTTTCTCCTCCTTGCCTTCTGCCATGATTGCGAGGCTTCCCCAGCCACGTGGAACTGTAAGTCCAATTAAACCTCTTTCTTTTGTATATTGTCCAGTCATGGGTATGTCTTTATCAGCAGTGTGAATACGGAATAATACAGATGCCCTTTATTTCTTTCTCTTGTCTGATGGCTCTAGCTAGAACTTCCAGTACTATTTTAATAAGTGGTGAAAGTGGGCATCCATGTCTTGTTCCAGATCTTAGAAGAAAGGCTTTCTGTTTTTGCTTGTTCCACATGGTACTAGCTGTGAGTCAGTCATATATGGCTTTTATTATGTTGAAGGGATGTTGAATTTTATCAAATGCATTTTTTAGCATCAATTGAAATGATAATATGTTTTCTTGTCCTCCATTCTGTTGATATGATGAATCACATTAATTGCTTTCTGTATGTTCAACCATATTTGCATCTCTGGGATTAATCCAACTTGGCGATGATGAATGGTCTTTTTGATGGGTTATTGAATTCAGGTTGTTACTATTTTGTTGAGGATTGTAGCATAAATATTTATCAGCAAGTACTCCTTGTGGCTTGGGGTGCTGGCAGCTATGGGGTGAGCCTCATCTGCCTTAGGAAAGGGGGGGTAAGAGCAAAAAGAATTGTGTCTTGTGGTTTTAGTGCAATCTCAGTTGCAGTACAGTGACACAGTAGGTGGACTTCTAAGGTATTTGATTCTATCTAGTCCTTGACTCCTGGATGGTAACTCTGGACCAATCTAGGGGCCTGAGAGAACTCAGGGACCTATAGAGAAAGACAAGGGCCAGGGTGTCTTTGCCCCCTGCTAATTGTAGAGCCCCAGGGGCTTGAGATATCATTGACAGTAGGCAGAGAGTGGTTACAGCAGGCTTTGGGTGAGACCAAGTTCTGTGCTGGCTTCAGTTCTGACCCAGTGTAGTCATAGTGGTGGTGGCCACAGGGGTTTGTGTCACTCTGCACCAAGATTTAGGTAGCTCAGAACAGAGAGAGAGAGAGGGAGAGAGAGAGGGAGAGGGGGGAGAGAGAGAGAGAGAGATTGAGAGAGAGAGAGAGAGAGAGAGACTCTGCTTGGGAGAAAGTAAGGAAAGAGAACAAAAATTTCTGACTGGTAAACAGAGAAGTCTCCCAGATTGTGTCCAAGACCATCTAGGTGGTTCCTCTATGAATCTGCAAGAACCACAGCATTACTGGGCTTGGGGAGCTTCCTAAAGAAGATACAGCTTAGTTGACAACACCCATGATCTTTCAAATATCTGGAAGGCCTTTCCAAGAAAGACAGGTATAAAGAAAACCAGACAATACTACAATAAATAGCTAACCTTTCAATGCCCAGATGCTGGAAGAACATTTATTAGCATCAACATCATCCAGGTAAAATGACAACATCAAATGAACTAAATAAGCAACTAGGGACCAATCCCATAGGAACGGAGATATGTGAACTTTCAGACAGAGAACTCAAAATAATTATGTTGAGAAAGTGCAGAAATTCAAGAAAAGACAGAGAAAGATTCAGAATTCTATCACATAAATTTAGGAAAGAGGTTGAAATAACTTAAAATAATCAAGCAAAAATTCTGGAGCTTAAAAATGCAATTGGCATACAGAAGAGTGCACCAGAGTCCGTTAATAGCAGAACTGATCAAGCAGAAGAAAGGATTACTAAGCGTGAATACAAGATGTTCGAAAATACAGTCAGACAAGACAATTAAAAAAAAAAAAAGAATAAAAAACAATGTAGCATGCCTACAGGATCTAGAAAATAGCCTCAAAAGGTCAAATCTAAGAATTATTGGACTTAAAGAGGAGGTAGTGAAAGAGATAGGGGTAGAAAGTATATTCAAAGGGATAATAACAGAGAACTTCCCAAACCTAGAGAAAGATATCAAAATCCAAGTGCAAGAAGGATATAGAACACCAAGCAGATTCAATCCAAAAAAGCCTATCTTACAGCATTTAATAATCAAACTCTCAAAGGTCAAAGATAAAGAAATCCTAAAAGCAGAAAGAGAAAAGAAATAAATACCATACAGTGGAGCTCCAGTATGTCTGGTGGCAGACTTTTCATGGAAACCTTACAAGCCAGGAGAGAGAGAAAGGCATGTCATATTTAAAGTGCTGAACCCAAAAAAACCCATCTTTTATTCTAGAAAAGTATATCTAGTAAAAATATTATAAAAACATGATGGAGAAAGCAAGGCTTTTTCAGACAAACAAAAGCTGAAAGGTTTCATCAATACCAAGCCTGTCCTACAAGAAATGCTAGAAGGACTACTTCAATCAGAAATAAAAGAATATAAAAAAAGAAATAAAAGGACATTAATGAGAAATAAATAATCACCTAAAGGTCCAAAACTCACTGGTAATAGTAAGTACCTGCAAAATCACAGAATATTATGACACTGTAACTGGTGTGCAAATCACTCTTAAGTAGAAAGAATAATGAACCAATAAAAATAATAATTACAAAAACTTTTCAACCCATAGTAAAATAAAATATAAGTAAAAACAAAAAGGTAAAAAGCAGGGAGATGAAATTAGGGTGTCAGGTTTTTCTTAGTTTTCATTTTTTTTTTGTAATTTATTTTAAGCTCTGGGATACATGTGCAGGATATGCAGGTTTGTTACATAGGTAAACGTGTGCCATGGTGGTTTGCTGCACCTATCAACCCATCACCTAGGTATTAAGCCCTACATGCATTAGCTGTTTATCCTGATGCTCTCCCTCTCCCATCCCCCAACAGGGCCCAATGTGTGTTGTTTCCCTCCCTGTGGCCATGTTTTCTTATTGTTCAGCTCCCATTTATAAGTGAGAACATCTGGTGTTTGGTTTTCTGTTCTCGTGTTAGTTTGCTGAGAGTAATGGCTTCCAGCTCCATCCTTGTCCCTGCAAAGGACATGACCTCATTCCTTTTTTGAGGTGCATAGTATTCCATGGTGTATATGTGCCACATTTTCTTTACCCAGTCTATCACTGATGGGCATTTGGGTTGATTCCATGTCTTGCTATTGTGAATAATGCTGCAATGAACATATGTGTACATGTAACTTTATAATAGAATGATTTATATTCCTTTGGATATATACCCAGCAATGAGATTTCTGGGTCAAATGGTATTTCTGATTCCAGGTCTTTGAGTAATCACCACACTGCCTTCCACAATGGTTGAACTTATTTACATTCCCACCAACAGTGTAAAAGTGTTGCTATTTCTCCACAGCCCTGCCAGCATTTGTTGTTTCTTGATTTTAATAATCACCATTCTGACTGGCATAAGACAGTATCTCATTGTGATTGTGACTTGCATTTTCTAATGATGAGTGATGTTGAGCTTTTTTCATGTTTGTTGGCCACATAAATGTCTTCTTTTGAGAAATGTCTGTTCATTTCCTTTGCCCACTTTTTAATGGGGTTTTTTTTTTTTTTCTTGTAAATTTGTTTAAGTTCTTTGTAGATTCTGGGTATTAGACCTTGGTCAGATGGACAGATTGTAAAAATTTTCTCTCATCGTTTAGGTTGCCTGTTTACTATGATGATAGTTTTTTTTTACGCCATTCTCCTGCCTCAGCCTCCCGAGTAGCTGGGACTACAGGCCAGGTTTTTTAAAATATTTTTTTAGTAGAGACGGGGTTTCACCGTGTTAGCCAGGATGGTCTCGATCTCCTGACCTCGTGATCCGCCCGTCTCGGCCTCCCAAAGTGCTGGGATTACAGGCTTGAGCCACCGCGCCCGGCCGATGATAGTTTCTTTTGGTGTGCAGAAGCTCTTTAGTTTAATTCGATCCCATTTGTCAATCTAACATTGACTGTAATCTAATATTGACTGTAGAATGTTAAAGTCTCCCACCAGTCCTGTGGGAGAGCTTCTTACACCCTGCAACCCCTCCCTGTGTGGGAGTATGTGGGAGGGGCATGGCCTGAAAGTTGTGGTTGATATTTCTGTGGGGAAAGGTTATGCCCTGGGGCAGGTCTGCATTCTGTACACATACTGTCTGGATCTTAACCTGGTACTGTTAGTGGAGCACTGTGAAATCTGCCTTACCAACTGCATGGGAGCTGGATGACACTTCCTGCCATTGCTACTCCTCACTCCTATTGTGAACTCTTCTGTGCAGTAGAGGCAGTTATACACCCCATCTGGAGTATTACCCCAGCAACCTGAGAGCCACCCTTTGACCCTCACAGGGGCCACAACTTTCCCCTCTCGTGAAGAGTCAGAGTGCAGACTCACTTAAACCTGCACCACCTGGTTGTGCCCCTCTACCTGCCATGGTTGCTTAACACAAAGTAGATAAATATTTGAGAGATTTATAGCTCCACCTATTGCCTGAGAAACCAGAATACTTCTTCTGGGAAATTTAGGGCAAGCTCTAATCCCACTGCTACTACCACAGCTGGTGCTGTTTTACAAGTGCCATCTCCTGGCTGGAGGCCAACCAACACAGTCCATTATAGCATGTCTAGGTAGAATAACACTGCACCCGGGAAACAGAAACAGCTGTGTGGCTTCAGCTATCACCACTGCCTGCAACACCCTGGCAAACCAGAGGCCCTGAATCTGTCTATATGACAAGTTGACTACTTTCATAACCAACATTCGAGAAAACCAGCACACTAAGCCTATCTCCAATGAAGGAATCTCACAGAGTAGATGTCACTCCCTGTTACCCTCATCAGAGCTGGTGCTGGTACCCACTGCTGGGAGACTTGAAGACCGGTCACATCACCAGATCCCTTGCTGACATTCTCCAGCACCAGCCCAGAGTGTTGCAGCCCCACTGAGTGGCTAGATCCAGGAGAGCAATAGCAATCATTGTAGTCTGGCTCTCAGAAATTCCTACTCTTAGGGGAAGGGGGAGATCACCCCATCAAGAGAACACCCTGTGGGACAAAGGAATCTGCCCAGCAGGTCTTCTGTCTTAGATCTTTCCACTGGTGGGAACTTTCTTTCAGCAAAGACACAATTGTGGTGCTGGGCACAGCAGAGAAATTCTGCACCTCTACCCAAATAATCAGGCAGCCTTTGTTTTCATGAAGGGTCTTGGAGAAGGGGTCCTGGTTCCCCTTTGTCCACCACTGCAGACACAGCTGGGGCTTCTCCCACAGTAACTCAGCATGGATGCATCTATAGACAACCTTCCTGGAACAATTCACAGTGGTTGCATCCCTACAGGAGGAGCACTTTTCAGGCTTAGGCTTGCATGAGAGGCAGAATCACAATTCCTTATTACTTGGAACATCAACATCCCTACAAATGAAAAGACTTGCCTGTTTGATCTGAATAGCTGGAACACTGGGACAGCAGTGAAGTTCGGAGGAGGATAGCTTTTCTGTTGACCTGACAGGGAAGCTGAGGCAGTTCCCAACCTTCAAGCTAATATAAACTCAGTGCATCTAATTTACACCTCTGTCAGTCACCTTCATCAAGGCAGGAACCTCTGCCCACCATTGGGTATTGCATCTACCCACCTGCTTTAGCTACAACTTGTTTCTACCCAGGGATATCTCCCCTAATAGCCTGAAGCCTGAACCATCAAGTCAGTAAATAAAATACTGGGGAAAAATCAAATAAATAAAAAAGCACACACCATGGGTGAATGAGATAAGCTTCGAGATCCTTGCCATTCCAACCCCATATGAGACAGTGAACTTGCCCACACACCAAATGCATAACTACTGCAATCAACATCTGAGACAGCCAGCACACAAAGACTCTCTAAAACCAAGAAACTCATACAGAGTCTTTTCCCTTAAAAGCACCAAGAACCAAATTAGACTATAATAAGCTATAAACATTAAAGGTACATTTTTAAGAGGAAAAAATCACAGATCAAAAATAAATTCAAGAACAATTTGAAGATATAGTCTACCCAAATAAGAAGGAACCAGAAAAATAATTCTGGTAATATGACAAAACAGGGTCCTATAACACCCCCAAGAGATCACATTAGCTCATCAGCAATAGAGCCAAACCAAGATGAAACATTTGAAATTCCAGATAAAGAATTTAGAAGGTTGATTCTTAAGCCACTCAAGGAGATACAAGAGAAAGGTGAAAACCAAGATAAAGAAACTAAAAATACAATTCTGGATAAGATGAATAATTTTCCAGCGAGATAGATATCAAAAAGAAAAGACAATCAGAACTTCTAAAAATGAAAGACACACTTAGGGAAATACAAAATGTAGTGGAAATTTTCAATAATAGACTAAAAAGACTAGAAGAAAGAACATCAGAACTTGAAGACAGGATTTTTGAATTAACCAATTAACCCAGTCAGACAAAGATAACAAAAAAAGAAGCAAAAGAAATGTACAGTGGTTCCAAGAAATATGGGATTATGTAAAATGGCTGTATTAGTCTGTTCTCGCATTGCTATAAAGAAATACCTGAGACTGGGTAATTTATAAAGAAAAGAGGTTTAATTTGCTCACAGTTCTGCAGGCTGCACAGTAAGCATAATGGATTCTTCTGGGGAAGCCTCAGAAAATTACAATCATGGCAGAAAGCAAAAGAGGAGGCACATCTTACATGGCCAGAGCAGGAGAAGGGAGGAGGTGCTGCATATTTGTAAGCAACCAGATCTCATGATAACTCACTCACTATCATGAGAATAGCACCAAGGGGATGGTGCTAACCCATTTATGAGAACTCTGTCCCTATGATCCAGTCACCTCCCAACAGGCCCCACCTCCAACATTGTGGATTACAATTTGACAT
The DNA here is from genome assembly GCF_003255815.1 of Theropithecus gelada. NCBI lineage: Eukaryota > Metazoa > Chordata > Mammalia > Primates > Cercopithecidae > Theropithecus > Theropithecus gelada. Next base: position 115,061,028 of record NC_037689.1, on the reverse strand, counting down.
GATATTTTTTATGGACACAGATTCAATCTGTATCTATAGCCAAACCTAAGAATAGCTGGTGTTCCTGAGGGAGAAGAGAGGGCTTAAAATTAAGAAAATGTATTTGAGGAAATAATTGAGATAAACATCCCTGGCCTTACTAGAGATTTAGATGTCCAAAGACAAGAGCTCAAAGAATTTCTGAGAAATTCATTGCAAAAAAATAATCGCCCAGGCACATAGTCATCAGACTACCTAAAGTCAACACAAAGGAAAGAATTCTAAGAGTTGTGAGACAAAAGCATCAGGTAATCCATAAAGGAAAACCTATCAGACTAATAGCAGACTTCTAAGCAGAAACTATACAAGCTAGAAGGGACTGAAGTCCTATCTTTAGCCTCTTTAAACAGAATAATTGTCAGCCAAGAATTTTACATCCAGCAAAACTAAGCTTCATAAATGAAGGAGAGAGAAACTATTTTTCAGATTAATGCAGAGGGAATTTGCCACTACCAAAGCAGCACTAAATAAAATGCTATAAGAAATTCTAAAACTTGAAAGAAAAGCTCAAAATGCACCAAAATAAAACCTCCTAAAAGAATAAAACCCATAAGGCCCATAAGGCAATGGAAAAAAGAAAGTATCTAGGTAACAACTACCATAATGAATAGAAACAGTACCTCACATCTCAATATTAACACTGAATATAAATTTCCTAAATGCTCTACTTAAAAGGTACAGAATGGCAGAATGGATAAAAGAAATCACAAACCAAACATCTGCTGTCTTCAAGAGACTCACCTAACACATAAAGACTCATATAAACTCAATGTAAAGGGGTAGAAAAAGAATTCCACATAAATGGAAACAAAAAGCAAGTAGGAGTAGCTATTCTTATATCAGACGAAACAGACTTTAAAGCATCAAGAGTAAAAAAAAAAAAAAAAAAAAAAAGCAGAAGAATATTATATAGTGATAAAATGATCAGGTAGATGGCAATACAATAAAAGTGGGGGGATTTTAATACTCCACAGACAGTACCAGACAGATAATCAAGAAAGAAAGTCAACAAAGAAATAATACAGTTAAACTATACTATATCCTAGAACATATAGACTTAGATATTTACAGAGCATTCTTCCCAACAAATGCAGAATACACATTCTTCTCATCAGCACATGGAACATTCTCCAAGATAGACCATATGATAGGTCACAAAACAAGTCTCAATAAATTCAAAATAAAAATCATATCAAATATCTTCTCAGACCACAGTGGAATAAAACTGGAAGTCAACTCCAAAGGGAACCATAAAAACTATACAAATACATGGAAATTAAATAATCTGCTCTTGAATGATTTTTGGATTAACAACGAAATTAAAATGGAAATTTAAAACAATATTTGAAATGAATCATAAAAGTGACATAAGTTATGAAAACCTATGAGATACAGCAAACGCAGTGCTAAGAGGAACTTTCATAGCATCAAATGCCTACATTGAACAGTCTGAAAGAACACAAACTGATCATCTAATGTCACACCTCAAATAACCAGAGAAACAAGAACAAACCAAACCCAAATCAAGTGGAACATAAGAAATAAGAAAGATAAGAGCAGAACTAAATGAAATTGAAACAACCAAAAATACAAAAGATAAGTGAAAGAAAAAGTTGGTTCTTCGAAAATATAAAAAGAACTGATAAACAATGAGATTAATCAAGAATAGAAGGTTGAAGATCCAAATAAGTTCAATTAGAAATGAAACTGGAGACATTACAACCAATGCCACAGAAATCCAAAAGCTTACTCCAAATCCAAAAGGCTACTGTGAACACATTTACATAGACAAACTAGAAAATATAGAGGTAATGGACAAATTCCTGGAAACATACAACCCTCTTAAATTAAGTTGGGAAGAAATAGAAACCCTGAACAGACCAATAAGAAGCAGCACAATTAGAAATAAAAAAAAAATGCCAACAAATAAAGCTCAAGACCAGATGGATTCACAGCTGAATTCTACCAGACATTCAAATAAGAACTGTTACCAATCCTATTGAAACCATTCCAAAATATAAAGAGAGAATTCTCCCTAACTCATTCTATGAAGCCAGTACCATCCTAATATCAAAATCAGGAAAGGACACAACAAAAAAAGAAAACTGCAGACCAATATTCGTGATGAACATAGATGAAAAAATTCTCAACAGAATAAGAGGTAACCGATTCTAACAGAGCAAGTGGATTTCATCCCAGAAATGCAGGAATGGTTTAACATACACAAGTCAGTAAATGTGATATGTAACATAAACAGAATTAAAAACAAAAACCTTATGACCCTATTAATAGATGGAGAAAAAGCATTTGACAAAACCCAGCATCCCATTATGATAAAAACCTTCAACAAACTAGGTGTAGAATGGACTTACTTCAAATTAACAATATGCCAAACCCACAGCCAATAATCATACTAAATGGGAAAATGTTGAAAGCATTCCTTCTGAGAACTTGAACAAGACAAAGATGCCTACTTTAACCACTTCTATTCAACATAGTACTGGAAGTCCTAGCCAGAGCAATTAGGCAAGAGAAAAAAATAAAGGACATCCAAATTGGAAAAGGAAGTCAAACTGGCACCGTTCACTGATGATGTGATCATATACCTAAAAAACTCTAAAGACTCACCTGAAAAGTTCCTAGATCTGATAAGAAAATTCAGTAAAGTCTCAGGATAAAAAATCAATGTACATACTGCTACACACCAGGAACAACCAAGCTGAGAAACACATCAGGAACTCAATCCCTTTTACAACAGCTGCAAACCATAAAATACTTAGGCATATACTTGACCAAGAAGGTGAGAAAGATCTCTACCAGGAAAATGACAAATCACTGCTGAAAGAAATCACAGATGACACAAACAAATGGAAACAGATCCCATGCTCATGAATAGGAAGAATCAATATTGTGAAAATGAACATACTGCCCAAAGTAATCTACAGATTCAATGCAATTCCCATAAAAACACCACCATCATTTTCACAGAAATAGAAAAACAATTCTAGAATTCATATGGAACCAATAAAGAGCCCTCATAGCCAAAGCAATACTAAGCAGAAAATAATCTGGAGGCATTACATTACTGGACTTCAAATAATACTACAAAGCTATAGTTAACAAAGCAGCATGGTACTTGTATAAAAATAGGCACTTAGAACAATGGAACACAATAGATAACCCAGAAATAAAGCCAAATACAACTAAATAATCTTTGACAAAGCATACAAAAACATAAATTGAGGAAAGAACACCCTATTCAATACATGATGCCGGGAAAACTGGAAAGCCAGATGTAGAAGAATGAAATTAGATCTTATCTGTTACCTTCTATAAAAATATATTCAAGGTGGATTAAAAACTTAAATCTAAGACTGGAAACCATAAAAATTCTAGAAGATAACATTGGAAAATCTCTTCTGGACATTGGCCTAGGCAAAGAATTCATGGCTAAGACCTCAAAAGCAAATACAAGAACAAAAATAAATAAGGGAACCGAATTAAACTGAAAACGTTTCTGCATAGCAAAAGAAATAATCAGCAGAGTAAACAGACAACCCACAGAGTGGGAGAAAATATTTGCAAAGTTTGCTTCAGAGAAATTACTATTATCTAGAATCTACCGGGAACTCAAACAAATTAGCAAATAATAATAATAATAATCCCGTCAAAAAGTGGGCAAAAGTCGTGAATAGACATTTATCAAAAGAAGATATACAAACAGTGAACAACAAATTAAAAAAATGCTCAACATCACTAATCATCAGAGATATGCAAATTAAAGTTACAATGAGACACCACCTTACTTCTGCAAGCATGGCCATAATTAAAAAGTCAAAGTACGATAGATGTTGGAGTGGATGTGGTGAAAAGGGAACACTTTTACACTGCTGGTGGGAATGTAAATTAGTACAATCACTATGGAAAACAGCATGGAGATTCCTTAAATAGCTGAAAGTAGATCTACCATTTGATCCAGCAATCCCACGACTGGGTGTCTACCCAAAGGGAAAAAAGCTATTATATGAACACACACACACACACACACACATACACACACACACACACACACGCATATTTATAGCTGCAAAATTCGCAATTGCAAAGACATGGAACCAACCTAAGTGCCCACCAGCCAATAAGAGTGGACAAAGAAAATGTGGAATATATACACCATGGAATAATAGTAAAAGAAGGAACAAAATAATATCTTTGTCAGGAACTTGGATGGAGCTGTTCTCATATGAGAACATACAGTATTTGGTTTTCCATTTCTGAGTTACTTAGTTCCCACTTATAAGTAGGAGCTAAGCTATTAGTACATGAAGACATACAGAGTGATATAATGGAGCTTGGAGACTTGATGTGGGGGAGGTTGGGAACCAGGTGAGGAATAAAAAAATGCTATATAGTGGGTACAGTGTACACTACTTGGGTGACACGTGGACTAAAATCTCAGCATTCACCACTATGGAAGTCACTCATGTAACTAGAAATGACTGGTACCCCAAAACTATTTAAATATTTTTAAAAATTTAAAAATAATAAATAAATTATAATAGAAATACTAATAATATTATTCACAGAAATAGAAAAAACAATTCTAAAATGTATGTGGAATCACAAAGACCCAGAATAGCCAGAATTATCCTAAGCAAAAGGAACGAAACTGGAGGAATCTGATTACTTGATTAAAAATTATACTAGAGAGCTATAGTAACCAAAACAGCAAGGTACTGGCATAACAATAGACACATAGACCAACAGAACAGAATGGAGAATACAGAAACAAATCCACATACCTACAGTGGATTCATTTTCAACAAAGAGTTCAAGAACATACACTGGGGAAAAGACAGTCTCTTCAATAAATGGTGCTTGGAAAACTGGATATCAATATGCAAAAGAATGAAAATAGACCCCTACCTTTCACCATATACAAAAATCAAATCAACAGGGATTAAAAACAAATCTAATACCTCAAACTATGAAACTAGTACAAGTAAACATTAGGAAAAATCTCTAGGACATTGGTCTGGGCGAAGATTTCTTGAATACCCCACAAACACAGACAACCAAAGCAAACATGGACAAATGGGATCACATCAAGTTAAAAAGCTTCTGGATAGCAAAGGATACAGTCAACAAAGTGAAGTGACAACCCACAGAACGTGAGAAGATATTTGCAAACTACCCATCTGACAAGGGATTAATAACTAGAATATATAAGAAGCTCAAACAGTTCTATAGGAAAAAATAATCATCCAATTTAAAAATGGGTGAAATATTTGAATAGAAATTTCTCAAAAGAAGACAAATGGCAAACAGGCATATGCCAAAGTGCTCAACATCATTGATCATCAGATAAATGCAGTTCAAAACTACAAAGAGATATCATCTCACCCCAGGTACAATGGCTTATATCCAAAAGACAGGCAATAATATATGCTGGCAAGGATGTGGAGAAAAAGGAAACCTTGTACACTATTGGTGGGAATGTATATTAATACAGCCACTATGGAGAACAGTTTGGAGGTTCCTCAAAAAACTAAAAATAAAGCTACCATATGATCCAGCTGCACCCCCCCCCCCCGGCCCCTGTCATATACCCAAAAGAAAATTAGTCAATATATGGAAGGGACATCTGGAATCCTATGTTTTTTGCAGCACTGTTTTTACAATAGCTAAGATTTGAAGCAACCTAAGTGTCCCTCAACAGATGAATAGATAAACAAAATGTGGTGCATATACAAAATGGAGTAGTATTCAGCCATAACAAATAATAAGATCCATTCATTTGCAAAAACATGGATGGAACTGGAGATAATTATGTTAAGTGAAATAGGCCAGGCAAAGAAAGACAAACATCACATGTTCTCACTTATTTGCGGCATCTAAAAATGAAAACAACTGGATTCATGAACATAGAGAGTAGAAGGATGATTACCAGAGGCTGGAAAGGGAAGTGGGGGCCTTGGGCGGGTGGTAGGGGTGGTTAATGGGTACCAAAAATAGTTAGAAAGAATGAATAAGACCTACTATTTTACTATTTTAATAAGTGACTATAGTCAATAATAACTTCATTGTACATTTTAAAATAATAGAAAGAATGTAGTTGGATTATTTGTAACACAAAAGATAAATGCTTGAAGGAATATATATACACACATAATATAAATTATATAACTATAATATATAGTTATGTGTTATAATATATAACACATAATTATCTATAGCTGTATTATATACTATATTACATATAGTATAATATATAATTATGTATTATATAGTATACAATATAATTATAACACGTAATATATAACAGATACAATTGTGTATTATAGAACACAATTTTTTATCCATTCGTGTGTTGTTGGACACTTCAGTTATCTGTGATTTTTCACTATTGTAAATATACCTGCTATGAACATTCATGTAGAACTCTTTTCATGGTGTATATACTCATTATTTTTGCATATATACCTATTAGTAGAATTCTTGTGTCATATCATGTCTTTACAATATTTTACAGGATTAAATAATTACCTTGTAGTCCACAGAGGAAGTCAGTCTCGGTCATGAAATCTATCTGGATGACTAAAATGGAGACCTGAGAAACTCAATGAAAAAAGGAAATACATAACAGTGGTTAAGAACATGGGCTTTGAGGTTAACAGACTTAAATACAAGTCTTGACTCTGCTACTTAATAGCTATGTGGCCTTGGACAAGTTACTTAATGTCTGTTCCTCAGTTTCCTCAGCTATAAAATGGAAATAATAATAGTAGTAAGCTCATAGAATTATTGTGAAAAGTATATGTGCTAATGTGGGTAAAATACCTTACATATAACTTAATATATAGTAAGCAGTCAGTAAATTTTAACTATTATTATTGTTGCTATTATTATTGAATTGTAAATGTAATGTGCTTTTATTTTATGGGCAGTTTAATTAGAGACTGTGATTCAGAAATGTGAAACACTAAATGGAATGAGAAGTTGGGAAATCACAATATGGGAAGTTAGGAGACAAATAGTGAGTATAATAAAATAGGACTGTTAAATGTCCTGGGCCGTAGAAGCAAAGGACACAGCTAATTTAAGAACCCTAGGACCAGGCGCAGCGGCTCACGCCTGTAATCCCATCACTTTGTGAGGCCAAGGCGGGCGGATCACGAGGTCAGGCGTTCAAGACCATTCTAGCCATCACAGTGAAACCCCATCTCTACTAAAGATACAAAACATTACCCGGGCATGGTGGTGTACACCTGTAATCCTAGCTACTCCAGAGGCTGAAGCTGAGGCAGGAGAATTGCTTGAACCCGGGGATCGGAGGTTGTAGTGAGCCGAGATTCTGCCATTGTACTCCAGCCTGAGTGACAGGGCGAGACTCTGTCTCAAAAAGAAAAAAAAAAAAAAATAGAAAAAAACCCCTAGATCTAGATATACTGATTCAGATGAGTTGGCCCGGGTTGTCAGTCTACTAGGGGGAGAGAGAAAACAAACAAAAGCAAGAAGGGTTGAGGATGGTTGTTGGAACTCACAAAAGAAGACTGAGACTGAACTGTGTGCTCAGAACGAAAGAGGGGTAGGAAATTTCCCAGGATAGAATTTAAGACTTGAGATTCTCAATTATTTTTGGGTCCCAGATTCCTATGGAAATATATTGAAAGTGAAGATGCTTTCCCTAGAAAGATATACATGTATATCTGCCTGTAAAATTTTGTCTACAATGTCAGGGGATTCAAAGACTCCCTAAAGCCCAGACAAGTACCTTTAAATAAGGAATCATGGGCTTTGTGGAACTGAAAACTGAAGAGAGAGTGAATCTGAGACACAGAGATTTTCTTAATAACCAAAAGAGCTGAAATAAATGGTTCTTCAATATTGAAGGTGTAGAAAGGCAAAAGGGAATTAGAAAGACAAGACAATGAATAACCTGAAGATTAGGTTATAGGATGAGCTGGCCTTTTCTCTGGCTTTCCCAAAGAGTGAAGCAGATGATGTGTAGAAAAAAGAGCCATGCTATGTGTGTGATAAACCAAGCTCATTGAGTAACATCAAGATTTTTCCCATGAATTTACCAGATATGAAAATTAAAAACATGGGTTAGAATACTAAAGCTGAAACAATCTTTAGTTCATAAAGCCTCACTCCATCATTTAACACATGAGGGAGTAGTGTTAGAAAGGAGTTTGTCTAATGCATAGTGTTACCTAGCAGCTGAGAGAGATTAGAATCCTGGTCTTAAGACTCCTAGTCCAGGTGTTTTCTAACACACAGAATTGCCGTGTTTCCTTGTCATGTTTAAAAAGTAGCCAAGAAAATTAGGATATGTTTTAGAGTATCCCAGATTGTGAAGCTTGAAGCCTTTGAAAGGTTTTAGCTAGAGAGTAACTAATTAACCTTATGGTTTAGTAAGATAGCTGGTGATTGATGGTTTTACTGCCTGTTTTATCTGAGTGAACTTTCATTGTGATGCTAGGGTTATAGAACAGGACTGACAATAATATTACTTTTTCTAATATAATACTACATGGAAACATGTGTTTTATTGTCTGAAGCATATTTTTTGACCTCATGTTATATCCAGGTATGTAAGAGGCAGTCATTTTGACATATTGTTGAAGAAAGCAGGTTTCTTGCTCAACAAAAAACACTTAGATATGTATCTCTATGCTTGTACATTTTTAAGAACAAGAAGGTATTGAATTTACAATAGGCTACTCAACATTGATTACCTCATGGGATTGGGAATGGTAGAGGAGGCAGAATACATGATATGAAAGGGTTTGCTTTATAAAAAAAAATCACATTAAAATATGACAATCTGTTGAGCACATTATCTATAGAAGATGATATTCTAAGATGCTCTTCGACATATAAAAAGACTGACACATAGTTCTGTGCCTTTAGGTTTATAATCTAGTTAAAGAGCTTAGATATATGCATAAAACTACCACATTAGATAATTATTTCTTCTTACTAGAGACAGGGTCTTGCTATGTTGCCCAGGCTGGTTTTGAACTCCTGAGTTCAAGCAATCCTCCTGCCTCAGCATCCCAAAGTGCTGGGATTACAGGTGTGAGCCACCACGTCTGGCCCACATTAGAGAATGTTTTAAGTGTTAAGTAAATGGTGTAGACATAGGTTGAGCATCCCTAATGTGAAAATCTGAAATCCAAAATGCTTCAAAATCTAAAACTTTCTGAGTGCTAATATGACCCTACAAGTGGAAAATTCCATACCCAACCTCATGTGATGAGTTGCAGTCCAAACTTTGTTTCATATATAGAATTACTAAAAATATTCTGCAGAATTATCTTCAGCCTATCTGTATAAGGTACATATGAAACATAAATGATTTTCTTATTTAGACTTGGGTCCAATCCCCAAGGTATCTCATTATGTATATGCAAACATTCCAAAATCCAAAAAACTTCACAATCTGAAATACTTCTGATCCCAAGCAGTTCTAATAAGGGATACTAAACCTGTGTATGTTCCATTAGAATTCAAGGGGATGATGAGTTTACTTGCAGTTGAAGTGATTAGGAAAACATCCTGGAGGAGCTAGCTTTTGCTGAACCTTGAAGAAGAAACAAAGTTATAAAGTAAAAACACATGTTAAAAATGAATAGCACTTACATGCATACATACATTACACACATACATTTTATATATACATATACATTATATGCATATAGAATTTTCATAAAGATTGTCATGTATATATAATGCTGTGCAACTTGATTTAAAAATATTGTGGACACATTTTCATGTCTATATATAATTTTCTTTTTTTTCTTCAACGAATTGTCAGCTGAATCAGGTAAATATATATATATGTACATATATGTATAAATAAATCTCTTAAGCAACCTTATAGAACTTTATATGATACGTTATTGAACTAATCCCTTCATTGGTAGATATTTAGATATTTTTGGTGAGTTTATTACTATTATCAACAGTGCTGCTAAAACACAGTTGTATTTTTAGTTTTGTACTTTACTGTGGGTGATTTCTGTAGAAGAGAATCCTTTGAAGCGCAATTTCCAGGTCTACAAGTATGGGCGATTTGGATTTTGTTAGGTATTGTCATATTTACCTGTGCATAGGGTATAATCATTTATATTCTCAGCAATTGTTTATGCAAGTTACATTTTAGCCACATTTTTCCCAACACATGTATTCTAAGTTTTACTGTTTGCCAGTTTGATATGTGAAGTATACTATCTCATTGTTTTAATTTGTATTTATTTATGAACAAAGTAGCATCTTACATATTTATGAGCCATTTTTATTACTTTTTCAGCAAACTTTACTTTCTGTTGAGCATTCAACTATTGAGCTGATGGTTTTTGTGATCTCTTTGTACATTGCAGAGCTTTAATTTTCTATGTGTTGAAAATACATTTTCCAATTTGTTTTTGTCTATTGATGATCTGAATTTTTTTTTTTTTGCCATATAGATGTTTTATACACTATCAATCTTTGAACTCTCTAATAAATATTCTTGCCTCTTGGGCAAGACTTGAATGGGGAGGGTTCATATCAGGAAATATGAGTTGAGATTGTAGGCCAGAACTTACGTATCTAGTTTAGGAGTTTGACTTTATCATGCTGTCAGTGAGAAGCTACTATTGGAGAAAGGGACTGCTAGGGTTTCAAGAAAACAAGTTTGACATTGGGAGGAGTGGCTACTAGAAGGAAAGAAAGAACAGGATCAGGAAGATTAGTTAGGAGGCTATTGCATTATTAGTCATGTTTGCTGGGACAAAAGTCTCATCTGGTAGAGCTGTGGTGGGTTTGGAAAGATTTTAAGAGACATTCAGGAATTATTGATAGAATGTGGTGACTAGTCTTGGTGACAGTGGAGTTACTGATTATTCTGAACTTAAAGGTATGTGATTACATTAAATGAAATGGGGACTGTTTCTTGATTTGGAATATATGTGCATTTTTTCCTGCTTAGTTCAATTTAGCAAACATTTACTCTGAGCTGCTATATGATGGTCCCCGTGCTTGGAGATGGAGATATAAAGATACACATGGACTCTGGCCTCAGGGAATTCGCAGTCTAGTAGGGAAGGCAGACATACATGTAATCCAAATATTGCATTGCAGTGTGCCAAGTGCAGCAAGAGAAGTATGCACAAGATGCAAAGGCAGTGCAAAGGAGAAAGGAAAACTTTGCCTGGGGTTGTCAGGTAAGGTACCATAGAGGATGGTATATGTGAGCACATTTATAAAGGACAAACAAGAGTTTGCCAAGTGAAAGAAAGGGAAATAATATTTCCAGAAGTGTGAATAGCATTACAAAGGCACAGAGGTCTGGAACACAGTGGTGTGTTTAAAGAGACTTGTGAGTGTTAATAGCTGAGTGTGACAATTTAAACTATTAGGGGGAATAACAGAAGATGTGACTGAAATGGCAAACAAAGGGACGGGAAGGGAGAGCTTTGTATGCCTTGCCAAACATCTTGGAGCTTGAAACCATTGGAGAATTTTATTTTTATTTATTTAATTTTATTTTTTGAGATGGGGTCTCGCTCTGTTGCCCAGGCTGGAGTTCAGTGGTGTGAACATGGCTCACTGCAGCCTCGACCTCCTGGACTCAGGTGATCCTCCCATTTTAGACTTCTGAGTAGTTGGGACTACAGGCATGCACCACCATGCCTGCCTATTTTATTTTTCTATTTTTTGTAGAGACAGGGTCTCGCCATGTTGCCCAGGTTGGTCTTGAACTCCTGAGCTCATGTGATCCTCCCACCTTGGCCTCCCAAAGTGCTGGAATTACAGTCATAAGCCACCCTGCCTGGCCCATTGAATGGTTTTAATCAAAGTAGCTAATTAGCTTGACGCTTGGCAAAATAAGCCACTTTGGAAGGGTGTTAGACTAGTCAGTGTCACGAGTTAGTAGGCAACAGGAAGAAGTAATGAGAGCCTGTGTTTGGGCAAGGAAAGAAAGTGAAGACAATATGGGAAAAATTCAGAAAAATCTAAACTGTACATAATTTATAGAAGATGTGAAGTTTGATTAATTGTTTCTCCTGAGGCAATTTTTAATGGGTCTGATAATGCAATTTCCACTGTGATTTCTAATGGAGTGGATTTGTAAAACTAGTGGGACAGGAGTGGGAAGCATTCAGTTATTAATCTTGAGCTTAATATAGTGGTTCTCAACTTGTTGTCTGCCTTCACATTGTGAAATTGATACCCATCAGTAATACCACTCATTACCTTGTGGCGATTTTAAACATGGAGGAGTAGGGGGGTCAGTATGAGGGAAGTTATAGAATCTTCCAAGGAGCATGCATAGTTTGAAAAAGCCCCTCAGGGAATTCTGCTATGTATCATTTCTCCAAACACACACATTTGAGAATCGCTGGTGTATTTTCAGCAATGGTGAGAGAACACACACACACATACACACACACACACACACTCATATACACACAGCTGGCAAATGAATTCATATTCACACAGAGGGTGTACCTAGGCTTTGACTAAAACAGCCCCTAGTTAGAGATTAATAAAAAGTGGCATCATTACACTCTAGTTTTCTTCTATGTGATACTGTGATTTTACATGCATTTTTGATAAATGCAAATCAACTTATTGGGAGAAAGTTGACCTATGGGGAGAACATTAAGGGAAAAAGCATGGAACAAATCCTCGATCTAGATAGAAGTAAATAAAAGATGACTAATTACTTTCATGCAGATGTGAATTTTGAGCTGGTTGTTGTTATAAAACTTCCATAGAGTGTAGCAAGTAAGATAGCAAATGCAGTATCTGGTAATGGAGTGGGAAGAATGCTCACTTTAGGGAAAGATGGGGTTATTCTGTGAGGTAATCCAGACTGTCAGGGAGGCAATATTTGAGGCACCTGAAGTAGTCTGTTTGTGCCGGACTTAACTTAGCAAAATGGCAGTTTTCTCCAGGTTCTTCTTTGTGGCATCAGTTTTCTGCCTCACCTGCGTAGTACCAATATGTTACATCTTGCCCCTACGCAACCCCTGCCCCTGAATCATAACTTGCGCTTAATAGAAATGTGTTCACATTGTGCTGTAAACAACTAACAGAAATTTGGGGTGGATTATCCCTTTAAATGTGTAAATAACAAATACTAAGAGGAGTATTTGATTTTTAATAGTGACTTAATCCAATGAAGTTCACAGATCAGTATCATTTGGCACCCAAGCATGGTCTCCATTTTTATGGTATTTACAGTCTAGTAGGGGAGGTGAACAACGAACAATTATAATCATGATAGCTTTTACAAGAGGGACAGTACAGGTAATGAGTCTTGAATATTGAGATATTTAGGCAGAAGCAAAAAGTGGAGATATTTTGGATAGGGTTGTTGAAGTTTCTTTTCTGATACCCCTTAGAACATACTCTAAAAATTTCAGGGCACTCACTCTCAGCCTGCTTATCAGGATCTCCACTTGGGGGCGCCCTCGCCATCACACTGCCTGGGAGCATAGCTTTCTGTTCCCTGCCTGGGTTTTCTCATTTAACTCTTCGCTTGGCCAGTGTTTGAGACATCATAAAATTGGGGAGAAAAAACAATATGTATAAAATATTAATCATATTCTGTTATATCAAGTTATATTTTAATGTAGAAATTCATCATATATTCTTTTTAAAGATTATCCATTAAGAAACTCACATTAACAACAAAAACCAAACATGGCTCAATCTGACTCCATTTATCCATGAATCCTCATTACACTTTGTCTGAAGGAAGTGGTTTCTTCCCCTCTATCCTGTCACTTGTTTGTTTGAGCCATTTTAATTCACACATGCCATATAGGCTTTGCACCAAATGTCTCTTCCTGCCTCTCTCACCATCATCTTTGCTCATTTGTGTAACTGCTTGAAAAACTCACATTCCCCAGAAACTATGATTTGGTGGATACCCAATAAGTTCAGGAGGTAATGTGCCTGAGTTTTGAGTTTCATTTCCCAGAAATCTTGTGAAAAAAGTGTGAGGTGCACACTTTTGAAAGGTTAATTTTTTTCTCAGGTGGTAAATCTGACCTCAGATTTTCTTCTCCGCATAAACTGTCAGAGTCATGAAACTTGCTGGCACTCCCTCATCCCCCGATTTCTTCATTAATCATAGTAAACAAACTCCTTATTGGAACATCCGGGTTTAGCCTGTGCTTACACTTAGTGTTGCTTTGCATATCTGCGACTAAAATTTCCAACTCTGGAAATCTTCTAGCATGGCATTTAGTGTAAACTGTGTTTCTTTGGTGGAATTACTCACAACCTTGCCTTCTTACTGGTGCAAAATGGATTGTTGAACATGGATGGCTCAAGAGACACACATAGTTGGCAGGGCTGGTGAAGCCACGTGTGTTATTTGCTCATGTATTTGGCACCGTTACTAGACTTGGCTAGCACAATCAGAAACTGAAAGTGGTGATTTCAATTGCTGCTACCAACTGGCTTCTTTAGGGTGAACAGTATTCTGTTGTCTTTCAGTATCATGACCCAGTGATATAAGACTGCCTAGGCCGGGCACACTGGCTCACACGTGTAATCCCAGCACTTTGGGAGGCTGATGCAGGCGAATCATTAGGTCAAGAGATCAAGACCATCCTGACCAACATGGTGAAACCCCATCTCTACTAAAAATATAAAAATTAGCTGGGTGTGGTGGCACTTGCCTGTAGTTCCAACTACTTGGAGGCTGAGGCAGGAGAATTGCTTGAACCCAGGAGGCAGTGGTTGCAGTGAGCTGAGATCGCACCACTGCACTCCAGCCTGGCGACAGAGGTCAACAAAATAGATGGAATGCTAGACAGACTAATCAAGAAGAAAAGAGAGAAGAATCAAATAGACACAATAAAACATAATAAAGGGGATATCACCACTGATCCCACAGAAATAACTACCATCAGAGAATACTATAAACAACTCTACGCAAATAAACTAGAAAAACTAGAAGAAACTGACAAATTCATGGACACATACACCTGCCAAAGATGAAACCAGGAAGAAGTTGAATCCTGATAGACCAATAACAAGTTCTGAAATTGAGGCAGTAATTAATAGCCTACCAACCAAAAAAAGTCCAGGACAAGACAGATTCACAGCCAAATTCTACCAGAGGTATAAAGAGGAGCTGGTACCTTTCCTTCTGAAACTATTCCAAACAATAGAAAAAGAGGGACTCCTCCCTAACTCATTTTATGAGGCCAGCATCATCCTGATACCAAAACCTGGCAGAGATACAACAAAAAAAGAAAATTTTAGGCCAATATCCTTGATGAACAAAGATGCAAAAATCCTTAATAAAATACTGGCAAACCAAATCCAGCAGCACATCAAAAAGCTTACCTACCATGGTCAAGATGACTTCATCCCTGGGATGCAAGGCTGGTTTAACATACATAAATCAATGAACATAATCCATTACATAAACAGAACCAATGATGCAAAAAAGGCATTCGACAAAATTCAACAGCCCCTCATGCTAAAAACTCTCAATAAACTAGGTATTGATGGAACATATCTCAAAATAATAAGAGCTATTTATGAAAAACCCACAGCCAATATCATCCTGAATGGGCAAAAACTGGAAGCATTCCCTTTGAAAACTGCCATGGTTTTACAGACAAGGATACCCTATCTCACCACTTCTATTCAACATAGTATTGGAAATTCTGGCCAGGGTAATCAGGCAAGAGAAAGAAATAAAGGATATTCAATTAGGAAAAGAGGAAATCAAATTATCTCTGTTTGCAGACAGCATGATTATATATTTAGGAAACCCCAGTGTCTCAGCCCAAAATATTCTAAAGCTGATAAGCAACTTCAGCAAAGTCTCAGTATACAAAATCAATGTGTAAAAATCACAAGCATTCCTATATACCAATAATAGACAGAGAAGCAAATCATTAGTGAACTTTCATTTAGAATTGCTACAAAGAGAATAAAATACCTAGGAATACAACTTACAATGGATGTGAAGGACCTCTTCAAGGAGAACAAACCACTGCTCAAGGAAATAAGAGAGCACACAAATAAATGGAAAAACATTCTATGCTCATGGATAGGAAGAATCAATATTGTGAAAATGGCCATACTGCCCAAAGTAATTTATAGATTCAGTGCTATCCCCATCAAGCTACCATTGACTTTCTTCACAGAATTGGAAAAAAAAAACTACTTTAAATTTCATATGGAACCAAAAAAGAGCCCGCATAGCCAAGATAATCCTAAGCAAAAAGAACAAAGCTGGAGGCATCATGCTACCTGACTTCAAACTATACTACAAGCTTACAGTAACAAAAACAGCATGGTACTAGTACCAAAACAGATATATAGACCAATGGAACAGAACAGAGGCCTCAGAAATAATACCACAAATCTACAACCATCTGATCTTTGACAAACCTGGCAAAAACAAGCAATGGGGGAAAGATTCCCTATTTAATAAATGGTGTTGGGAAAACTGTCTAGCCGTATGCAGAAAACTGAAACTGTATCCCTTCCTTACACCTTATACAAAAATTAACTCAAGAAGGATTAAATACTTAAATGTAAAACCCTGAACCATAAAAACCCCAGAAGAAAACCTAGGCAATACCATTCAGGACATAGGCATGGGCAAAGACTTCATGACAAAAACACCAAAAGCAATTGCAACCAGAGCCAAAATTGACAAATGGGATCTAATTAAACTAAACTGCTTCTGTACAGCAAAAGAAACTATCATTAGATGTTGCAGGAAGTCAGGGAACCCGAACGGAGGGACCAGCTGGAGCCATGGCAGAGGAACATAAATTGTGAAGATTTCATGAACATTTATTAGTTCCCAAAATTAATACTTTTATAATTTCTTATGCCTGTCTTTACTGCAATCTCTGAACATAAATTGTGGAGATTTCATGTTAATATGGATATTCATCACTTCCCTAATAATACTCATAATTTCTTAAGCCTGTCTTACTTTAATCTCTTAATCCTGTTATCTTTGTAAGCTGAGGATGTATGTCACCTCAGGACCACTATTGTACAAATTGATTGTAAAACATGGGTGTTTGAACAATATGAAATCAGTGCACCTTGAAAACAAACAGAATAACAGTGATTTTAGGGAACAAGGGAAGACAACCATAAGGTCTGACTGCCTGCAGGGTCAGGCAGAATAGAGCCATATTTTTCTTCTTGCAGAGAGCCTATAAATGGATGTGCAAGTAGGAGAGATACCGGTGAATTATTTTCCCAGCAAGGAATATTAATAATTAATACCCTGGGGAAGGAATGCATTCCTGCAGAGGAGGTCTATAAACGGCCACTTTGGGAGTGTCTGTCTTATGCAGTTGAGATAAGGACTGAAATATGTCCTGGTCTCCTGTAGTACCCTCAGGCTTATTAGGGTGGGGAAAAAATCCTGCCCTGGTGAATTTGAGGTCAGACCAGTTCTCTGCTCTCGAACTCTGTTTTCTGTTAAGATGTTTATCAAGACAATATGTGCACAGCCGAACATAGACCTCATCAGTAATTCTAATTTTGCCCTTGCCTTGTGATCTTGCTTTGCCCTTTGAAGCATGTGGTCTTTGTGACCTACTCTCGTTCGTACACCCCCTCCCCTTTTGAAATCCCTAATAAAAACTTGCTGGTTTTGCAGCTCAGGGGACATCACGGACCTATTGATATGTGATTTCATCCCCGGAGGTCCAGCTGTAAAATTCCTCTCTTTGTACTCTTTCTCTTTATTTCTCAGACCAGCCGACACTTAGGGAAAATAGAAAAAACCTATGTTGAAATATTGGGGGTTGGTTCCCCCAATAATCAGAGTGAACAAGCAACCTACAGAATGGGAGAAAATTTTGGCAATCTATCTATCTGACAAAGGGCTAATATTCAGAATCTACAAAGAACTTAAACAAATTTACAAGAAAAAATGAAACAACCCCATCAGAAAGGGGGCAAAGGATATGAACAGACACTTCTCAAAAGAAGACATTTATGCAGCCAACGAACATGACAAAATTGTCATCATCACTGGTCATTAGAGAAATGCAAATCAAAACCACAAGGAGATACCGTCTCATGCCAGTTAGAATGGCGATCAGTAAAAAGTCAGGAAACAACAGATGCTGGAGAGGATGTGGTGAAATAGGAACAGTTTTACACTGTTTCTGGGAGTGTAAATTAGTTCAACCATTGTGGAAGATAGTGTGGCAATTCCTCAAGGATCTAGAACTAGAAATACCAGTTGAACCACCAATTCTGTATCTGGGTGTATACCCAAAGGATTATAAATAATTCTGTTATAAAGACACATGCACACCTATGTTTATGGTGGCACTATTCACAATAGTAAAGACTTGGAACCAACCCAAATGCCCATCAATGATAGACTGGATAAAGAAAATGTGGCATATATACACGATGGAATACTATGCAGTCATAAAAAAGAATGAGTTCATGTCCTTTGCAGGTACGTGAATGAAACTGGAAACCATCATTCTCAGCAAACTAACACAAAACTAGAAAACCAACACTGCGTGTTCTCACTCATAAGTGGGAGTTGAACAATGAGAACACATGGACACAGGGAGGGGAACGTCACACACCAGGGCCTGTTGGGGGTGAGGAGGTTGGGGAGGCATAACATTAGGAGAAATACCTAATGTAGGTGACAGGTTGATGGGTTCAGCAAACCACCACAGCACATGTATACCTGTGTAACAAACCTCTGTGTTCTGCACATGTACCCCAGAACTTAAAGTATAATAAAAAAGAAAAAAGAAAAAGAAAAAAAGACTGCCTAAACACAAGATTATAACAGGAATTATCAGACTGACAACCCCAAATCAGAATTTCAATCTAGGTTGGAAATCAGAAGGTCTCCTATATTAAGTGATTGCCAGAAGGTTAAAGTGGGCCAATATTTGGAAACCAAGAAACTGTGGCAAGGAGAAGGAGTCTAGGGTTATGCATGGTCAAAAGTAAGCTAAAGGTCTCATATCCATGCATATGGGCATGATGCAGAGAAGAAATAAATTCTCTGAGGTCAAGACAGTCAGAAATCCAGAAATTTAGGTAGTTTGTGAACAGGAACCAGCTACAGAAGCACAGAGGTAAGTCCTATTCTAAATCAGGGATACCTTCTGGATTGAGTGTAGAACTTCTGATTGAGTGGAGGTATCCTCCAATCCATGAATATGGTTAAGTAGCTAAAAATATGTTTTCACTTGGCTAGGGAAGGACTAGGAGAAGTTGGATGGATCCAGAGAGAATCTTAAGTCCGGTGAAAACTGGGGTAGAATGATGATCCTGACAATTATAATAATAATAGCAAATATTTATTAAGTATTTAATAAGTATTGACATACTTCATTTCCTTTCATCCTTACAGCAACTTTGTGTGTAAGTAGTATTTATATACCCATTTTTGCAAATGGGAAAATGGAGGCTCAGCAAACTTCAATAATTTTCTCTGAGATCAATCAAGTAATAGTTGCAAAGATCAGATCCAAAGTGCCTACACTGCCTTTTTTGATTGGGATTGTATAGGCTTATATTACCATCATGGTACCACTTACCCATATAAGAAATGAAGAGCCTCATGGACAGAAAGGACCATAGTAAACATGATAAAGTGGCTAATTTAACTAATGCTCTGACTCTCTGTTCTGCCATTTCTCTTGATACCTCCCTGAGAATCTTTCAGTTGACTCCATTGGTCAACTCAGCAGGCATCTTCTGGGGACCTACTCCCTGCCTAGTATTACACAGGGCTATCTGGGGTTATGTGTCACACATATTATCATGAAAATGAAAACAGACAAGAATAGTAGTATTTAAGTTCAGTAGATGATACCTAACTCAGTGACTCAGTGGTGTGATTTCTGTTATATAGATACTTTAAGTTCTAGGATACATGTGCAAAACGTGCAGGTTTGTTACATAGGTGTACACATGACATGGTGGTTTGCTGCACCCATCAACCTGCCATCTACATTAGGTATTTCCCCTAATGATATCCCTCTCTTAGCCCTCCAGGCCTCGACAGGCCCTGGTGTGTGATATTCCCCTCCCTGTGTCCATGTGTTCTCATTGTTCAACTCCCACTTATGAGTGAGAACATGTGCTGTTTGGTTTTCTGTTCCTGTGTTAGTTTGCTGAGAAAGATGGTTTCCAGCTTCGTTCACGTCCCTGCAAAGGACTTAAACTCATTCTTTTTTATGGCTGCATAGTATTCCATGGTATATATGTGCCACATTTTCTTTATCCAGTCTATCATTGATGGGCATTTGGGTTGGTTCCAAGTCTTTGCTATTGTAAACAGTGCTGCAATAAACATACATGTGCATGTGTCTTTATGGTAGAATGATTTATCATCCTTTGAGTATATACCCAGTAATGGGATTACTGGGTCAAATGGTATTTTTAGTTCTAGATCCTTGAGGAATTGCCACGCTGTCTTCCACAATGGTTGAACTAATTTACACTCCCAGAAACACTTTACACTCCCAGTGTAAAGTGTTCCTATTTCTCCCTGTGGTGTGATTTCTTAATGTAATTAATTATTCCATTATTGGACCATTATTTGTTAACTCTTCATCTTCAGCTGACTGCGGGCATGATTCAAAATAGCACTCAAGCAATGTTGCCTTCCAGGTTTTATTACTTGTCTGTTTGAGACAACATCATTGTTGCTTTTGTTTCAGATAAGCCCTCCTTGTCCAGTTCCTACTTTTTGGGTAGGCTGAGAGATTGCTGCCATGTCCCTTAGGCCTACAGGGGCACTATACCTTATGAAGCTGGATTTCTAGAGCAACAAACTATTTCAGCTAAAGAGCCACTGCATATCTTTAATGTGGTACCTGGGCCTATATAGATGTCTTGTTTTGATATGATGGCATTTTATGGTAACAGTCTGGGTAGTACACACAGGATTCATGCCAGATTTTGATTAATAGTGTCTCTAAATTAGCTCCAGAGTCACAAATCCGTCAGGGTCATTACTTTCCTGAACTGTTCCTTCTACCCTACTTTCAGTAAGTCTTACATCTCTGCCTCCACCATTCTGTGCAGCATATCATTCATGTCCTAGTTCCTCATTTTCTCAGACTGTAAAATGGGGATAATCATTCTTGTGCCTTCCTTGCCGTAAGGGTGGCAGGAAGATGAATGTGTTCTGCTGTGGAGTCCTATGGGACCTTGGGGGAAAATGACACTCTATTAATTCAAGGCAGTGATATCAGGAAAGTATGACTCTGAGAAACACATATAAATTATTTAGACTTGGATAATCTCAACTGAAGCTTACGCCAAGTATTTTTTAGTGTTTGTACAGGTTTCAGAGGCTGTTGTATGTAGATCTCTTCAAAGCCATTAAGAGTGTTTTCAGGCATATGCTGATATTAATTTTAGTAAAATATGGAATCTCTCTGTAAGTAGTGTCATTAAAATAATTGATTATTGGAGCACATTACTTTACAATGTAATCCTGAGTCACTGACTACATCTCAGGCTAAAAAATCATACAAACTATGATAGCAAGATAAAAACGACTTTAGAAACATGTAACAGGGAAAGTAGTCTTAAAAGTCTAACAAGAGAGGTATGACTGTTTCCTTTCTTTCTTTTATTGTCTATTGAGTAAGGTACAAAACTCCATCCATTTTATTTAAAAATAAGAAGCAAAAAGCTACTGACTAGGCCACATATCTAGACAAAACTGACAGTGGAGGGTGAAATGGAGGCTAAAGGGACTACATATTCTCAGGCCGTTTTTTGACACCTCAACAAAACAGGAAAGAGAAGATACCAAGCCAGGGTTGAAGAATTCTTCACAGACGGTGAGGCTCTTTCTGGCCCCTATGATAATATTTCATAAGAAGCTCATATTCCCTGTGGCAAAGTATGTCTGCTGGGCAGGGAGTGGGAGTAGAGGTGGTCTGGCAGCAGTGGAGAGATGACCTTGTGTGGCTCTGATCCTATTATTGGGCCTGTTTGAGTAATGACTCTTTGCCCTACCCTGCTCTCACCCTTAAATTGAATACTTGGATGAGCTCTTAGAATCAGGCAAAATCTCCATAACCTGTACAGAGCCTGCTGGCAAGCATTGCAGCTAAAATCTCTTTGCCATTTCCTCTTTTGACTTCCCCTTGAACTTTATGTGCCAACCTTCATTCATTTTCACTGTGTGGATTTAAATTTCTTGTTCTCCTCATTTAGAGGTCTTTATTGAAATCAGTGTCCCTTCAAAATGATGAAAGGAAGAGATGAATTTTAACTATACAAGTAAATAGCCAATCACTGATACATTAGACAACATCCCATCATCCACTCAGGAACCTCTAAATGGTAAGATTACTTCTGTCGCACATGATGGTTGACTTGATTAAAATATTTAGTGTTTTCTTATTCAAATACAGTACCATCATCAAATGTTATCATGAATATTTACATACTCATCAAAGTAAAGAAAAGGATTTGGATCTTTTTCTGTTGGGTTTTGTTTGAGTCCTTTGATAACTGAAACTAAGCTGTGGACTGTTATGCTATTTCCATCAAGTTCGCATGATTGAACAGCAGGCCAATAGTTCAATTCTTTTTGCAGGTTGTAAGGTACAAATATTATAAGTTCCACGGAATTTGTCACCCCCAAATAGTAAAGCTTGGCAGAACACATGGTTCAATTATCAGCCCCCACAGTGGGCATTTGTATAATTATTTAAAGGTAAATAATGTGGCATAGTAGAAATGATACAGAATCTGAGGCCAGATTACCTGTCTAGTAGGTATTAATTAATCACTGTGCTCAAAGCCACACAGCTAGTAAGTAGCAAAACTGATAATAATGATAGACCCAGACTGAAATCTAGGTCTGTCTTACTAGATATCCTGTGGTTCTAAACTTTAGCTATATAGGCTAGAGGTATCATACCTTATTCTATAATAATAACTGTCACAAGGTATTGAACATTTGCCATATGCCAGACAGTGTGTTTTACATGCATTATCACAGTGAATATGTCACAGTTAAGGAAATGAAAACTTTAGTAGATCTCTGTGTAATCGTGAGCAAGTCACTTTATTTCTCTGGACCTCAGTGGTTTCTTCTTTCCCCAGGCATTTTAAAAACTCTTAATTCCCCAAGGGCAGATAATCAGGGATTATATGGGATGATAATATTGAGTTCCTGCCATCAGAACCCTAGGTCCACAAATCCCCTCTCCCTCACCTATTTCCTTTTTGCCTCTGAAATTCAGTGATATTTGATATTGCTCCTGTTCTTGTGTTTCTGTTTCCTCTATTATACACAGGCTACCTTCCCAAGAACCTCCCCTCCATTGTTATCCTCTCTCTTGTCTATGTCTCCTACCTCTTTTCTTTCTTATCAGCATTTAAATATGCTCATGCATTCCTTCTCTTAAAAACTGTAACAAGATTCCTCCCTCAAACTTCTGTGCTCTTTGTGTTAGTGCTCTCTTTTCACTTAGAAATAAAATGTTGGAATGAGTTGACTTCATTCATCTCCATTTTCTCACCTTCCAGTCACCATTCATTCCACTGTGATAAGGCTTTTGCCCTAACTACTATTCCCACCCCCTGTATCAATTTCCCGTGGCTTCTGTAACAAATTAGCAAAAGTTTAATGGCTTAAAACAATACTCATTTATTATCTTACAGTTCCATATGTTACAAGTCTGACATGGTCTCCCTGGGCTAAAATTGAGGTGTGGGCAGGACTGCATTCCCTTATGGAAGCTCTATGGGATAAATCTGTTTTCTTCTTTTTTTTCAAGCTTCCAGAGGCTCCTTGTATTCCTTGGTTCATATCTCTCACTTCCTCCATCTTTGAAGTCAATAATGTTTGTTGTAATCTTTCTGGTTCTCTCTCCTGTAGTTCTCTCTCTGTCTGACTACAGCCATGAAAGGTTTTTCACTTAGAACCCATGGGATTAGATTAGGCTCATCTGGCTAATCCGGGGCAATCTCCCTATCTCAAGTAAATTTAATCACACTTATAATGTCCCCCTTGCTATGTAACCTAACATATTCACAGGTTCCAGAAATTAATCTGTGGATGTATTTGGGAGACATCATTCTACCTACCATCCTTCCTCCAAACTGCTCTTGCTAAAATCACCAAAGACATCATTGCTGAGAAATCTAATGGTTTTTTTCAGTCCTTATCTCACTATACCTCTTGTCTACATATGACAATGTTGATAGGCTCTTCTTTCTTGACACTCTCTCTTATTTTCTTTCCTTACTTTTATGACCATTTTCCTCTACCTTTCTGAGCTTTTTCTACTTTCTCCTTCAAACGCTGATGTTCTCCTGAATTCAATCTTCAACCCAATTCTCTTCTATTTGTGCAAACTTCAATTATCTCATCCATTTCCATGACTTAAGCTGCTTCCTCTTCAATCCACACTTACATTCTTACATGATGACTGCTTCTAGTCGTATTTTTACGTAGATGTCCCATAGATACCTCAAACTTAGCATGTTCAAAAGGGAACTCGTCAATCCTCTCCCTTATTACTTCAGATCATTTACTTCTCCTGATTTCTCATTTTAGTCAGTGGTATCACTATCTGTCAAATTGCTCTTACCATAAAATTTCACATTTTTGGTAGCTCTCTCCCTGGCCAGCACCAACTACCTCTAATCAGCAACTATATATGCTGCTTTCTCTCAGGATTTCTTTCTCTTCCATTTCTATTGCCATTGTCTCAGTTTTTGACCTCAACATTTGTCTCATAAGATTCATGTAAAGACCTTTGTGGTACTCTCCTGTCCTCTCAGTCTTTTCCCCATACCACAGCTAGAAAGACCTCTTTAAAACTTTCTAAAGTTCATTCCATGGTTTCCCAGTACCTTCAGAATAAAATCCAAGCCCGTTAGCTGGACATATAGATACCTTTACAGTCTGGCCTTATCATTCTGTTTTCAACTCAGTGTGTACTTATCCCATCACTCACCCCTGCACCCATCACCTTACATGCCCTATGATCTAGGACTATTCTATATTTTGCCAGGCTTCTATAACTTAGTACATGTTGCTCTTCTTCCTGAGAATGTTCATTCTTCCACATCCCCCATTCTTACCCACTTACAAAGAAAAAAAAAAAGGATGCAAACAGTATTAGGAAGCAGAAATGAGGTACAATGATTAAAGTAATTTTAACCATATATACATATATTTTAAAATTATTTTAAGTACTCAAATAACACTATAGTATATATTCTTCTTATTGAAAAATTATTTAAAAATTTAAGTCCTCACTAATAAAGCTAAAGTTCTCTATGATTACACACTCTCACAATATGTGTTGTTTAGCTCTATGTCTTGAAGAGCTATCCATGTCAGAAGATAAAAATGTATCTTATTCTTGGCCGGGCGTGGTGGCTCACGCCTGTAATCTCAGCACTTTGGGAGGCTGAGGCCAGTGGATCACGAGGTCAGGAGATCGAGACCATCCTGACTAACACAGTGAAACCCCGTCTCTACTAAAAATACAAAACATTAGCCGGGCATGGTGGCAGGCGCCTGTAGTCCCAGCCACTCAGGAGGCTGAGGCAGGAGAGAATGGCGTGAACCCGGGAGGTGGAGCTTGCAGTGAGTGGAGATCATGCCACTGCGCTCCAGCCTGGGTGACAAAGCGAGACTCCGTCTCAAAAAAAAAAAGTATCTTATTTTTTTAATTGCTTCCCTTTATTACATAGTATTACTATACTATAGGTTTATGTAAACATTTAAATATTGAAAGACATTTAGGTTGTCTCCTGATTTTTTATAAGCACTGCTATAGGGATTTATTCTTGTAAAAATGCCATGTTGTGAACATGTGCAAGTGTTTCTTTATGGTAGACATCAGTACATAGTATTCCAGTGACATTGACAATTGGTTTCCATAATGGACATTGTTCATTTACTTGTTAATCTCTCAAGTTCACAAGTTCCCCATGGGAATGAACTGTGTTCATATATTCTTAGACCTAGACAGAGCCTGGCATATATAATACTTAATAAATAGTGCTTAATAAATATTTGTGAAATGAATGAGTCTGAGTGCTCTCATTGAAACAAAGACTTATTCACTGCCTCAAAGGCTTCCTTACCCCTTTTTCAATCTGGGCTTAATCTGATTATCACAGCAGTCCTTCTGCAGTGGCCCTCTGAACCTTTAGCCTGGGACACTGTTTCTGCATATTTGTGGCTTGAGAAGAACTGTTACAGTCATTTGAGCCTGCTTTTGAAGGTACCACCATCCTGAGATTATCATTTCTTCACCTGTATTCATAAACCAGTGTATTTCCATCTGCTGTACCCAGCCTCTTTGTGAGCCTCTTTGGTAGCCTTACTTTCCTAGTCTCCATCCTGTGTGTAAGATAATAGAAGATCTACATGATTGCTAGTATTCTAATTATTTTAAATAATTATTTGTTTCTTGTTTGTAAGGTGAAAATAATGTCTATCATTTTTCTCTCCCACTAGACATATAGTAAGAAATGAACATGCTCTTAGACTTTCAGACAACAGTGCTATAGATATTGCATGAGGCAACTGTGGAAAGGGAGATTTCTTCTTTAGTCCACAGATGTATGTGCACATATGCCCTATCCAACCCATTACATTATACCACTATTCCCCTTTGGGTCAAAGACTGTATCTCATTCTGCCTTTATCTCCTGTACTTAGCACCCACATCTGGCTATATGTATGGTAAATCAAAGCACTAGATTTTATAATAGTAGTTAGATAGATATGGCCAATATTTATTTAGATGACTATGTTAAGTTCTACAATACTATTTAGATGACTATGTTAAGTTCTACAATACTATTTATTTCAATCAGTTACCCAGTGCATTTAATGAGTGCCTAGTTTCTGTAGTCACTGTGCTAGATGCTGTTAATAGAACTGTGAATAAGACAGACATTGTCCCTACTATCATGGACATTTCAGTCTAGCCATCTCACAGCAATGAATTTTCCTACGGGCAGTGATGGTAAGGCTCTTCCTCCTGCTCCACTAGAACACAAGAACCTTTCAATCACTCTACCCAAGGACAGACTTTACTGTGAGGCCTTGCATAAAAACCTACCAGATGAAAGGCATTGGTGGACACCTTTCATGTGAGGCTCTGCAAAAAGAAAGAAAGTCATTCTCTTGAAGTATCTATCATAGTATGTAGAGGTACAGAATATATTCGCTTAGGACTCCCACTCAATTTTTTCTCCCACAAAACCATATTGTTTATTGATGCCATTTTATCATCTTTATTCAGTGTCCTTTATTGATTTCATGTTTCACTCAGAAATTCAATACCCTTCTGTTGCCTATGAAAATTAACTCCTCATTGTCAAAATTGCATGCTACGTTTATTACCATCACATGATCTTACTTTGGTTGTGCTATGCCTTCAGTTTGTTATCTTTTGTTGATTCTTGCCAAACTGATTTTTCAAGGGTTAGCTCCAATCCTACCTCCTCAATGTTACTCTGATCCTCTCCCCTTGCATTCATCTTTGAACGCAATTTATGAGCAAGTGCTGACATCTGTTTCAGGATTACTGGTATTCTCTCCCCAATCAGACTGTAAGCCCTGGGAGGGATGATTCAATGTCTTTTATCCTCATAATTGTAGGCACAGAGCAGGATATCAACTGGGAACTTGACTAATTTACAGCAGCATCATTTCAATGCTGTTTGTGGACAGACAAATGTGTGGGAGATGCCTGAGTAAAACAAATTAGGCTAAGCGTATGTTTTTGTAAGATTTTATTTCATTCAACATCAGCCTACATTTGTGAATCACCTCTATGGGACAGGTGCTGTGTGAAATTCTGGTGGTGTATAGATGAATAAAAATGGTCCCTTGTCTTCAATAATATGATCTGGTCAGACAGCATAGAAGTTAGCAAATAAATGCACTAATTTGTGATAATTGTTATAGTTGAGGTATGTCATGGAGGTCTTAGGACAGTACAGGAAGGTTGGCCTCAAATGTGTCTGTGTATGGTCAGGGAATACTTCACAGAGGAAGTAAGGCTTGAGCTGACTTTTGAAGGAAGCATATGATGGAAGTGATATTTGGCCTATTGGATACATTGCATGCCAAATAATTGTGAGATTTTTGGCCAAACCAAATGTAGATAACATATAACTCCAATATGATGGGAGAAATCTGCTTTCTTTATTGAGGTATTTAGGTACCTCCTAGGTCTTTTAGCACCTACAGTTCAGGAAAGCACTGAGCAGCCAGAAAGAGTTTTTGCATTTTTAGAATCTGGGCAACCTGGCACTTCTTGGCAGAGCAAGGCCCTTTTGATTAGGTGCCAGTTTAACATAGTAACTGCTTGAAGTCTACAAAGTGGTAGGTTGACTACAATGTATTCAGCATCTGAAGTTCCTATTACTTGGCTACACTTCGTTGCCTGTATCAAACATCCATAGTGTTAAGTAATCATAATCACTCCTTCGTCTATGAATAAGGGCAGTTATTGACTATACAAGGTAAGGGAAATGAAGTTGGCTTAGCAAACTTCAACGTGCCACTTCCAAGCTGAAATAACACAAAACTCTATTAGATTCCTAACTTATTTCTTGGTTGTATACCTTCCAATATTCTCTGTGTGTTAGTGTGTGGAGAAACTGTTCGATTTATAACAGATGGATTCTTGGAAGCAGTGCTAAGAAAGTGACATTTTGGGGTCTAGTTGCAGGGTCAGGAAACCTGAGCTCACACTTCCAAACCTTTGGAGACTAACACTCTACCTACTCTGGAGGCAGTCCATCTTCTGTTGATGTCGGAAATTGGCTATTGGGTTCCCAGAAGCAGTAGGACAATCAAGAGAATCCACAGAGATTCTCCAATTTTGGCCAGACTTGTGGGAGAGCAGGTGGTTGGGAGTAATTAAGGTCTGATTCCTGGTGGCCTCTCACCAATGTAATTAGGTGCCTTCAACCACTAATGAATCTCACACTCGTGTTGGGCTATTTAAATCATCCAAGAAAGCCTTGGCCACAAAGATGTGTCTTGCATCACATTCAGTAATAACCTGCTGGACTTTCTGTCCCCAGAGCTCTCCAGCCTTCACAACTAAGGGCATTTTAAATTACCTGCAAGTTCAACCTGGCCCTGGATTTTGGTGCCAGTCTTGTTTGAGATAGTAGGATTTTGAAGTGCCTCAGGACAGTAGTTTAGCATCCTAGGCATTATATTTGATTATGATTTGACCTTGCTTATCAAACAATTGAGGTGAATTGAGGTGGGTTTGTTGTTGTTGTTGTTGTTCTTGTAACAAAGATCTGTTTTGGGATGCAAGTCCTTATAACTGGGTTTCTATGTTAGACATCCTGCCTTGAATCCTTTGGAACTGGGTGCCAGCCTTATTCTTCCTCTGTCCTTCTTAGAAATTAGATCTCTGTTCTTACTTTAGTTCATTGAGTTAGTCTCTGCTAATAGCTACCAGAAAAGCAGTTGCTGGATAGGTAATGCTCTGACCCTTTTATCTGCCAGACTAATTGTTGTCTTCCTAATTCTAAATGATCCTTAAGCTGACCTTCTGCTTACCTCTACCAGCTGTTTCATTCTTCTGTCCCTGTGTCAGAAAACTTTCTCCCAAAGCAACTTTTCAAATATTAGGTCCCTATGTTTTCCCTCTTTTTCTATGCCTCTGTCCACTGGCACTTTATGTTTTCTTTGCCTTATAGTAGCTATCACCACAAGAGTTATCTTGTGGGATTCTTCTCTCTCTGAAAGACTGGCTAGGAAATGAGACAGTCTCACCTATTGACCTCAAAGACAAGTCCACAGGCCCAGTTCTTTTAAAGGCTTTTATCTCCAATACTAGGAAAAGAAAAAGGGAAAATTATAAAGGAAAAAAGTTATAATTATTCTCTATAATTCTTAAAAACCTTGTTGGTATTGGTATGGTGAATTTATTTATGCCTCTTTCTTTTATTTGTCCCTACTTTTGTCACCATATTTCCAATTCCTTCTCCTGTTTTCTGTTCGAGAAAAAAGTTTTGCTTCTGTTAAAATTCCTTATTCTAGAACAGGAGCATGGTTTTCCTTGTTTGATGCTATATTCCCAGTGCCTGTAACAATTCCTAGCACATAACAAGGACTAAAAAAATCAGTAATGAAGGAATAAATAAATGGAGATACAAAATTTTTTTTGGATAAGGGAAAAATATCCTAGAGCTTGAAGAAGAACATGTGGGGCCTCATAGATGTGGTAAAGAGTTTGGGAGTTTGGTTTTTATTTTAAATGCTGTGGGAGGACACTAAATAATTTTAAACAGGAGATGAAGTGATGTGATTTACATTTGAAGATGAGAACTCTTACTATTACATGTGTGATAGATTGGAGGGGACAAAATAGAAGCTGAGAGAGACCAAAAGAAAATGTTGCAATATACTATGTGAAATATGATGGTGATACATCATGACTACTCTTGTGGTAGTAATGGAGATGGAGAGAAGTAAATGTATTTGAGGGCTATTCCAACTTAATTCTATGATACCATATAAATGTTACTACTGCTTAAGTGGAAGGAAAATTGATTTAATAAAAATAAATAAGCACATAATGAAAATGTTAGTTGCTAATACATAACTGTGAGATAACTATGTGCTAAGGAAATGACCTATATAAAAGCACTTGCCACATAGCAGGTGCTTAATTAAAAAGTGTCACAGGTGTCTTAGAGTTTAACTAAGACGGTGACTAGTTGACTTATTGTTATGGGATACTTTGAAAGACCATAGATATAACCTACAACCATTACATGGACTGTTTCAGATTAATGGATGCATTCCAAATCATTAAAATAACTGCAAACTCATTTCCAGCCCAGGCATCTTTCCACATGGTTGTCTTATAAGGGATAAGCACGCATACACAAAATCATTAAAATTGATTCTGATCATGTATGCATGCTGTAGCAGGTGCACCAAGGTCTCTGCCCATTTGTAAATCTGTACTTTCATATTTAAAGAGTATTGCAAGCTTTTGCCTCTGGCATTGAGGCATTGCTCATTCATTATAAGTGGACAAACTAGATTGTTTATATAAGGATGAATCCAAATGTTGGCTTAGTCCTGAAGGCTAATCACTATCACACTAGGCAATGTGATTCTCAGTTTGCAGTTTTAAAGACTACTTTAAAAATTGGTCTTCATAGGAAACCACACAGCCTTCCTGGGAGAAAAATAAAGAATATCCAGATTACAGAGCAAGTCTTTGGTCAGACTAAGATTGGCATTTCTCTAGCGAGATGTTCAGGAGATCATTCAGCTGCAGTACATGGTTTGTGTCAAGGATTATTATGAATGAAGACTGGCAAAGTAGGGTGGGGGCTAAATCATGGAAAGCTTTTTGGCTTTAATTAATGAGTTTAGACTTAACCCTGATTGCAGCATGGAGCCACTTGAGGGTTTTAAGCAGGGGATTTTGAACATGCCTTTCTTTCAATTTCCTGAGTAGGATATTACTTTACTTATGGTGAGCACCAAGGAGACAAACTTCCTCAGTGGGCCTTTTATAGCTCAGCCCTGGTGGTTGCTTAACATGTGTTAAGCCTAATTTCTCTTTCTATTAAATTTAGTGTCACTGAGCTAGGCACCTGTTTGTTGTTTCGTAGAGATCTCAAGTCTGAATTCTTAGCCAGTAGGAATTCCAAAAAATAAAATTATCTTGAATAGGGAATCATACCTTTAAATGCTCAGATTTAGTTTTTTCCTTTGTGGATTATTTGTTTCACGGTTCAGATGATTAACCCAGGCTGCTAGATCCTTTCCATGACTCTGCAGCCACCTCTGCCATCAAACAATGTCATTCCCTTTGCCAGTTCATCATTGCCTCAAGGATCAAGTCCAAATACCTTAGCTTGGCTTACCAGGCTCTTCACAAATCTGGCTTTAACCAGGCTTTTAGTCTTGTTTATTCTATCCCTGAACTCTCCCCCACCCCATATATTCCACCTCTAACTTCCCTTGGTACACTATCCAGGCTACAAATCTATCTTGACTTTGTAATTATAACTTTCTCTTAGTATACCATGCTATTTCATGTCTCTGTGGTTTTGCATCACCTTGCAACTAATGAGGATGTTTCAAATCTCTTAAGTATGTTGGGACTGAAAACATTCTGTATTGAACCAGATTGCAAACTCCTTTCGTTCAAAAATTGTAAATTATTTCCTGGCAGGAACCATGTATGATATGTCTCTATCTGTCTTCTTCCATCTAGGGCCTATCTAAGTGGCTGGCAGATAGGAGGTGGCCATTACAATTTAGATTAATGGTGAATGAATTTGTGTACAGAGAATTCAAACTGATTTTTCCATAGTCCAAGCCAAGCAGAATCAGGATAATGAGTCTGCTAGAGGCCAGGGGCGGGGCAAAGCGCAGTAGGCAGTGAAAGGGAAGATAGAGGGGAAAGTCTGCAAGCCAATGGGCAGAATTTTTGATTATCTACTCTTTTAGATCATCTGCCTCACTGCTTCCCTCCATTGGTGTGTATAATTGAGAGCAAGAAATGGATCTTTTGGTTAATTGGCTTTTCTGATTAACTAGTAGTTGACTGGAAAGCTTTCTTTCAGAAAAAAAAAAGCCCTCTCTAAAATATATCAACTACTATTTTTGGTGCAATATAATAACAAACAAATCTCTTTAGACCACTCAATCATAATAGCCTGGAAAGACCACTCTTTTATAAAATTGGCAATTATTTAGCAAACATATATTAGTCTATACCTAGCACAAAGCCCTGTGGAAGATACAAGTGAATAATACCTGCAGAATGGACAGGAGCCTGCAGAGTAGTCTGGGAGGAATTCATGAAGGAAATAGTTCAAATGCTGGAACTTGAAGAACTCTTGAGGCTTTGGTCATGGAGAATGGAAGGGACACATATATATTCTAAGTTGTGCAAAACATAAAGAGTGATGCAGCAAGGCATAAATAATAGATTACACTCAGGGATTGAAGAGTATGAGATGCAGCTACAGAATGGAGATATAATGGGTTGAATACATTTGAGGAGAGGTAATGCAGTAGGAGACAAAGCTAGGCAGGGGTTTAATTTTGGATGGCCTCAAATGCTAGGCTAAGAAAAATGGGCTTTATCTGGCAAGCATCTAGGAGCTGTGAAAGGACTCAATTTGATACTTGGTTTGAGAGGATCATCCTGGCATAAATATTAAGGATGTGTTTGAAAAGAGAGAGACTGGAGACAGAGGAGCCCAATAATAAGGCTATTTCAATAGCGAATTCATTCATTCACACATTCATTAATTCATTCAACAAGTATTGAAAGAGGTTCCATTTAGGCAAGGCCCTATTCTGGCCTGGAGGAGAAATGGCAAGGTAAAGGAAGACTAGGCTGAGAAGAGTCAGTGGGAAGATGGGAAAAACCGAAGACAGAAATCAAGAACAAGGATGCAATTTCAATGTTATGAAGGTATAAACTGAGTCAATTCCAGATTTCCATCTTGTATCATTCTGAAAAAGTGATTGGCGTGCAAGAATAAGAGTGAGATTCTTTCTCTGGGATATTGATGACCTCTGTCAGAGCAAACCATGCAGCAGGGGCTAGGCAATGGTTTGGGGATAATGATCAGAACTTCCTTTCACATCGTGTAGCCTTAGAGGACACAGAAAGCCTACAGGATGTATTCTTAAAGTATAGGGCAAATGGGACTCATTTCAAATTCCACTGGGACTCTGGGAATGGTTTCACTTACATTAGTGGCTATGTCCTAGTTGCCTTTGACTGGCTGCTGGAAAGGGAAGCATAACTTTTGCATATCTGCATGCAACCTGTGGAATATCAGGGCTCAGGGTGAGGTGTGACAAGTTGGGCCTGAACTAAGGAGAAGGGCAGTGTTAATTGGTTTTAGATTCATAGCTGCCAAATTGACAGAATTTGGCTATTAGATTCAGGGGTGATGTAAAGGGAAGGGTATTTTTGAGGCCATTAATACCACTAACTAGTCAAGTCTTTCTACTGATTTGTATCTCTTTTGACTCATTTGTCAAATGAAATAGTTGAAATAGATCAACTCTGTGGAAGGCAGAATAATGATTCCCCAAACATGTCCACGTCCTAATCCTCAGAATCTACATAGGAAGAGGGAATAAATGTTGCAGGTGGGATTCACATTGCTAACCAGATGACCTTAAAGAGACTTTCCTGGATTTTCTGGGTGGGCCCAATATCATCAAAAGGATTTTTAAATGAGGAAAAGGGAAGCAGAAGAGGCAGAATCAGAGAGATGGCTTCATAAAAATACTTCACCACACATTGCTGGCTTTGAAGACAGAAGGAGACCAAAAGGAAAGGCATACCGGCAGCCTCTAGAAGCTGGAAAAAGCAAGATAAGAGATTCTCCCCTAGAACCTCCAGAAAGGAATACAGCTCTGCTGAAACCTTGGTTTTAGCCCAATAAGACCCATTTTACACTTCTGACCTCCAGAACTATTAGATAATGCTCTCATGCTGTTGTGATAATTTGTTGCAGCAACAATAGGAAATGATTAAAAACTTAATCACCTAATTTCTTCAAATATCCCTTATCTAAAAGTTAGTAATGGAGATGCACATCTTAATCATGTGTTGTTTGCAAAAAAAAAAAAAAAAAAAAAAAAAAAAAAATCTGAACCCCATTCCCAGAAATTTAGATGTTGTAGAACTGAGATAGGATCCTGCTATCTTAGTTCTTAAAGCTGATTTTAATGTGCTCTTCTTTTTAAAGATTATTGTAGTCACTCCCCAAATGTTCATCCAGATGAGATGAGCCAAACAAGCGAGTCCTTCAGTTAGAGCTGTGGAAATCAAGATGAAGAAGAATGAGTGTGAGATATGGGCTCTGAAGTCTTGAACTTGTAACCTAGTTGTTTTGTGTTCAGTCTTTAAAAACTAGCAAAAGAATCCCTTGAGTAGGAGCTGCCTGTCTGCTCCTACCAAACAATGCTGCAGAAAGTTTTTAGTAGTATGTAATTACGATTTTTTCTCATTGTTTTGCATAAAGCAAATTATGTTGCCTTGCTTTATAGTATTTTTTAGGACAAGGTGTATTTTCAAAATTTATGGGTGAATAATTTATGTGTATTCTCAGTCTTGGAACCCCACTAAAATCATTAGAATATTATTATTTGGGGAACCATTAGCATAGTGTTCTACAAAGTTCCTGTCTTGTACATCTTTTAGTCCATCTATCCGGTAACCCTGGGTGGTTATTAATATTGAATTCTTCCCAGGACAATCCCCGAATACATTTTTTTCTTTAGCAATATTCAGTTTTTGGCTTGTTTTCTCTTTTCCTCTTTCTTTCTTTTCTTTCTTTCTTTTCTTTCTTTCTTTCTTTCTTTCTTTCTTTCTTTCTTTCTTTCTTTCTTTCTTTCTTTCTTTCTTTCTTTCTTTCTTTCNCTTTCTTTCTTTCTTTCTTTCTTTCTTTCTTTCTTTCTTTCTTTCTTTCTTTCTTTCCTTCCTTCCTTCCTTCCTTCCTTCCTTCCTTCCTTCCTTCCTTCCTTCCTTCTTTATCTCTCTCTCTCCCTCTCTTTCTTTCTCTTTCTCTTTCTTTCTCTCTCTCTCTTTCTTTCTCTCTCTCTCTCTGTCTCCCTCTCTCTTCTTTCTTTTTTTTCAAAGTCTGGCTCTGTTGCCCAGGTTGGAGTGCAGTCTTCTGATTGCCACCATGCCCAGCTAAATTTTGTATTTTTTGTAGAGATGGAGTTTCATTATATTGCCCAGGCTGGTCTTGAACTCCTGAGCTCAAGCAATCTGTCCACTTTGGCCTCTCAAGGTGATGGGATTACAGGCATAAGCTACCACTCCCAGCCAAGAACTTGTTTTCATCAATCATTTGCTACTTCCTCTTAAGAATTTTTTTCACAATATGACTTCTTTGGCAGCTGGACATTTTTATGACACTATAAGGATATTTAGATGTTTTGTTGTGTAATCATCCTTGTTTTGAGAGAAATAGAGATATGGGATAGGAGGGATGAAAAAAAAAGGCAAGGATTGGTTCTGAGGTAATCTTATCGGACTTCCTATTGGTAAGTCCAGGAGCACAGACTTGGGTCAGCCAGGTAGGAGCACCTATTAATGCAGAAATCAGTCAATCAGCCTGTGACCATCTCCAGAACCTCAATTCGACATCTGGCAGAGCCTTCAGGGCAGGACAATGAGGAATGGAACCTTTGGGTTCAGGGAATTAAACAGCATTCCTCGTGAAGACAGAAGACAAAGGCTGAGTACATAAGAGCTTTGCTGAAAATGAGGAATAACTGCAGTGATTAAACACTCATTTTAGCTCATTAGCACAGGAGAGTGACAGTTCCAGTGACAGCATATAAAGCAGGGGAAAGTAGACCAAGTTAGAGCAACAGGAAAGCAGGCCTTCTGTATGCCAGCATCAAAGGAGCTTCTGTCATCACAATCTGCTTGTAACATGTAAGTGAGGTCACTTCACATGAATAATGCATGATGGCTAAGAGGGAGGAAAACAAGCTTTCACATCCAGCTGGGGACTGAGATTTTGCATTATATTACAATATATTAGGAGAGAATCGCTCCCTTATACTTCCAAGGGATTGCTGCTACAGTGGCTCTCCTAGTCTCTGTTTTGTTCAACTTCCTATTTAATAGGCAGAGCCCTCTCTGACTTAGCCCAGATATACCAATCCTATATTTAGAGACCATTAGTAAGGTATAGGGTCTGAGGCCAGAGCCATGGACTGGAAATTGAGTGGCTTGAGTGCCAGTCATTTTTTTGACAGTAGCTAGTGATGTGATCAGGTAGATCATTTAATCTCTGTGTGAATGAGTATAAAGATATCTAATCTTCTTGTGCACACTAAGAGTCAAATGAGATGTGAATGACTACGAAAGCCTTTAAAAATATATAAATCTATACACATGCAGGGGGTGATAGTTATCATTGATAAGGCTTTCCCATCTGTATTAGGTCTGTCTCAGTCTCAAACAAAAGACCTTCCAAATTAGTGGATAATATCATCGATAAATGGCTTACATACAGAAGCAAGGAAAAGGACAATGCTGTCAGCACTTGTAAATTATTACCCTCTCAAGTAGCA
Organism: Theropithecus gelada; assembly: GCF_003255815.1. Taxonomy (NCBI): domain Eukaryota; kingdom Metazoa; phylum Chordata; class Mammalia; order Primates; family Cercopithecidae; genus Theropithecus; species Theropithecus gelada. The sequence goes on along the minus strand of NC_037689.1, from coordinate 115,023,878 downwards.
ATGGCTACTCTCTTCTGTTGTTTTATGTATTTGCAGGCTTATTCTGATATCTAAAGTAGGTAGAATCAGATCTTAGGTTTTAATTGATGACTGAGTAATTGCAGATTTTCTCAGTACCACTTCCCCAATAATATTGTTTTCTTATTTATTTATTTATTTATTTATTTATTTATTTATTTATTTTTTAGAAAGGGGAGGGGGAAAGACTTCTGTCTCAGGAAAAGATGGAGTAACAAGGACCAGATTGACACTCCCACTTGAAACAACAAAACAATTGACAAAGTAAATGAAATAGTGGTTTCTATGAGACCGGATATCAGACAACACAGTGGTCCCTGAGGCAACTAAGGTGACCCCTATGATTGCCCAAACTTACGGCCTGGAGAGAGATCCAAGTCATGCTGCAGGGAGAAGCAATGTAGGCAGAGCCTAATGAACTAACTCTCTGTGTTGAGAAGATGGAGCTGGAATTCCAGGGAGACCAAGACAGCTAGGGTTCACAGCACAGAGTAATGAAAAGTAAGGAGCTGTGTACAGAGGGAGCTAGAGATTTACAGAGGGCCCCCACTGAGTATTCAGATGAATACTGATCCACACTCATATATGAAAAAATTACCCCAAGCTGAGGGAAAGAAACATCTGAAAACACTGGTTGGGAATAGTGCGAGTTCTACCAGGTAAGCTGTAAAACTTCAAGATCTATAAAGCACTGGGTAGAATAAACATAAGGGTTTTGACTGAACAGTGGCAAGTAAGTATCCCCAGACTGGCCACTGCTTTGATTCTACCTAACAAATCTTGAGAGAAAGACCCTCTCTAGTATCAAACTATTTTCAGGTAATTTAACTACATTCCAAAATAAACCTCAAGAAGATTTAAAGAAATACAAATATATCAAGTACTCAATAAGAAGAAATTACAATGCTTGGAATCCACTAAAAAATTACTAGCCATACAAAAAATAGGACAATTCCATTGAAAATGGTAAAATCAGTCAATCAAATTTGAACCAGAATTGACACAGATAGAATTCGCAGGCAAAGGCATTGTGTTAATCTGTTCTCTTGCTGCTATGAAGAAATACCCAAGACTGGGTAATTTATAAAGAAAAGAGGTTTAATTGACTCACAGTTCCACATGGCTGGGAAAGACTCAGGAACCTTAAAATCATGGCAGAAGATGAAGGGGAAGAAAGACACCTTCTTCAAAGAGCGGCAGGAAGGAAAAGTGCCAAGCAAATAGGGTAAAGCCCCTTATAAAACCACCAGATCTCGTGAAAACTCACTCACTATCATGAAAACAGTGTGGGGGTAACTGCCCCCATGATACAATTACCTCCCACTGGGTTCCTCCCATGACACGTGGGGATTACGGGAACAACAGTTCAAGATGAGATTTGGCTGGGGACACAGTCAAACCATATCAGGCATTAAAATAGTTGTTACAGCTATATTCCTATATAACTATATTTGAACTATGTTCAAAAACTTAGAGACATGGCAAGTAAAAAAAAAAAAAAAGATCCAAATTAAACTTATAGAAATGAAAACAGCTCTCTGGGCTTTAAAATGCACTAGGTGGGATTAATGACAGAGATTGCAGAAACAAAAAAATAGTGAACTTGAAGACATAGCAATACTAACTATCCAAAATAAAACACAGCAAGAAAAATAATAATATAAAAAAGAACACCATATCTGTGAGCTGTAAGACCACTTTAGGCAGCCTAACACACACATAATTAGAGTCTCTGAATGAGCATTTGAAGAAGTAATAGCCAAAAGCATTTGAAGAAATAATAGCCAAAAGTGTTTCAAATTTGATGAAAGGTATAAGCACTCAGGTCCAAGACGTTCAGCAAATCTCAAGCACAAGGAGCTTTTAGAAAACACCAACATGTATCATAATCAAATTGCTTAAAGTCAGTGATAAAGAGAGAATCTTGAAACTAGCCAAAGGGAAAGAAACACATTATATATGGAAGAACAAAGATAAGGATGGCAGCAGATTTCTAATCAAAAATCATAAAAGCAAGAAGACAGCAGGAAAACATATTTAAACTACAAAAAGAAAAATATAACAACAACATGATGATCTAGATCTCTATGTCCAGTGAAAATAGCTTTCAAAAATTAAGGCAAGATGCTCTTTCAGATATACAAAAGTTCAAATAATTCATCCCCAGCAAATGCTCACTCTAAGAAATATTGAAGAAAGTACTGCAAGCAGAAAAACATATGATACTAGATGGAAATCTGTATCTACCACAAGGAATGAAGGGCACCAGAAATGGCAACTACACAGGTAAATAGAAAATATTTTTAAATTATTCCAATATCTTTTAAATATAAGTATTTAAACAAAAATAATAACAAAATGTACTGTGGAGTCTATAACATTTATAAAAGTGAAATGTATGACACTAACACAAAGATCAGGAGGTATGTAATTATAAAGTTATTACGTTCTACACAAAGTGACATGATATTACCTGATGATAGACTGTGTTAAGTTCAAAGATGTATGATACAAAATGTAAATCGATCACTAAAATAACAAAAAGAATTAAATCTGTGAAGCCAAAAAAGGAGATAAAATGGAATCATCAAAAATATTCATTGAGTCCAAAGGAGGGCAGAAAAAGAGAAAGAAAACAAAGAACAGATGAACAAATGAAGAAGAAATAGCAAGATGACAGACTCAAACCTAATGATATCATACTATCACATTGAATGGTGATATTTCAAGCACTACAATTTAAAGATGAGTGTTGTTAGATTGGATAAGAAAGCAAGACCCAACTACTGTGTGCTGCCTATAAGAAATACATTTTAAATACAAAGACACGGCCGGGCGCGGTGGCTCAAGCCTGTAATCCCAGCACTTTGGGAGGCCGAGACGGGCGGATCACGAGGTCAGGAGATCGAGACCATCCTGGCTAACACGGTGAAACCCCGTCTCTATTAAGAAATACAAAAAACTAGCCGGGCGAGGTGGCGGGCGCCTGTAGTCCCAGCTACTCGGGAGGCTGAGGCAGGAGAATGGCGTGAACCCGGGAGGCGGAGCTTGCAGTGAGCTGAGATCCGGCCACTGCAGTCCAGCCTGGGTGACAGAGCGAGACTCCCTCTCAAAAAAAAAAAATAAATAAAAATAAAATACAAAGACACAAATAGATTATCATGAAATTAGATGAAAGGAACACCTTGCTAACAATATAACATGCTAATCAATTGATAGCTCAGTGGATGTATTAATATTAGACAAAGTAGATTTCAGAGCAAAGAATTCCAGAGAAAGGGACAAACATCCTCACCAGAGTGAACAACAGAGACTCTGTTTTCCCTTATCTCAATGTCTCTCACCATGTTTCCCACAATATCCTGCCTTTAGTGAATACTCAAGAAAAGTTTGGTTGTACAAGGAGCCACAACAGGTCTCCTGGTTTCTTATTTAGTACTTCCTCCTTTGTACAATTTTGTTTTTGTTTATTTTCTAAATAGTTCTTTCTTTGCTTGTATTGCAGTGCTGCTCTTTGGTCAGTTGTTCTAAAGTAAGGTTTTTTTTTTTTTTTCACTTAGGTTCCTAAGCTTCCTACAAGTCTGTATGGGGGTGGTGTTTCTAGCCTCTCTTCTATTTACTCTGTCTTTGTTGTCTCCTCCTCTGAAGTTTCTGCCTCTGTTAGTTATACGACCTCTTTCATCTGCTCTGCTATTAAAACTACAAGTTCTTCCTTTGCTGCCTCTAGCTATCTGGAAATTTCCATTGGCTTTATTCTTTTCTGATCATTTGCCTTTCTCTATTAATTGAATTTTGTTTACTTCATCAAAGCCATCAAATCATTTCATCTGTTGCTGTCAACAGGAATAGAGATGAAATATACTATCCAGTATAAACTATTGGCATTTAGGGGCCTTCCCCGCAACACACACATATAAATAAATGTATTAAGGAATACGTTGGGTGCCTTTCTAGGACATTTTAAAAAATCTCAATTTCACTTAACTTTTCTTTCTTTTTCAATATGGCATTTCTAAATCATTTAATGTTACCAACTCTACCTGTCTTTACATAGTCTAGTCTCATACTGGCAGGCAAGGCATAAGTTAACAATGATTTTTAACCAAAAACTTATAATTTCTATTTCTTCTTCTCATTCAACTCCATTAATAAATTAAGGTAACAGTACTGTATATCACTTTATTTCATAAAGGATTTGCTCGGTGGTATAGACAGTCAAGTTCCTCCATCCCAGCCAGTGGGGTAACCAGTGACATTTGCCCAGGTTGTCAGGTAAATTTAATTATTTCATTTTGCAAACAGCATTGCCATTTACACAGATTGGCTCTGATTCACAGGACATAATAGCCAAGGGGGTGGTTACTTGCATTTAAATTTTTAAAATGCAAATATAAGGCTTTGCAGGCAGCATGAGATTTGAAAAGCTTTCCAAGTGCAAATGCAGAGTGGCACCCTCATATGCTTATAATGGCCCTAAACACTCCTGTTTCAGTAAAAGAAAAGGGAAGAGTCCCAAAGTGTTCCACTTCCTCTAAAAATACAAATGGAAAATCTGGGTCTAACACCTTTTCATTCACAGTACAGTTCAGTTGGAGTAGAAAAATCTTATGTAAGAAGATTTCATTGTAAATAAAATGAATCACTGACAATTTTTAAAGAAGCAGAACAAAAAGACCTTACTATAAGCAAAGACCAAAAAAAAAAAAAAAAAAAAAAATGGCTGTGAAGATGACCTAGTTTTATTTGAAAGTGTTTGTAGTAATGATATAGAACATATATACTGTTCTCAACATAGATATAAAGAGCAACAGTCATTAATTTTCTATTAACCTAGTGGCTCTTCAGGAATGTAATTCATGGTTTATAGTTAACTGTATCTCCCTGCACTTCAAAAAATATAAAAAAAATGCCTGGGTTATTCAGGAACTAAAGTGGCTCATATGAAGTCTGAAAAAATTGTGGCAAAAAAGATTTTTGATTAGACTGATATTAATAATTGTTTTGGATCTCCATTTTACCACGTGTAGACAGCCTTACACAGCTGTACAAAATACATTTCTGGAACTATCAGTGGACTTGGAATATACATTTGTATATTTACATAAAAATGTCATCTGATTTTTTATTAGAGTGCTATCAAAAATTCTTTTTTTTTTTTGAGACGGAGTCTCGCTCTGTAGCCCAGGCTGGAGTGCAGTGGCCGGATCTCAGCTCACTGCAGGCTCCGCCTCCCGGGTTCACGCCATTCTCCGGCCTCAGCCTCCCGAGTAGCTGGGACTACAGGCGCCCGCCATCTCGCCCGGCTATTTTTTGTATTTCTTAGTAGAGACGGGGTTTCACTGTGTTCGCCAGGATGGTCTCGATCTCCTGACCTCGTGATCCGCCCATCTCGGCCTCCCAAAGTGCTGGGATTACAGGCTTGAGCCACCGCGCCCGGCCTAGAGTGCTATCAAAAATTCTAACTCCAAAGACTAAAAAATAAAATCACATAACTTACTCTCATTTTATTTATATAAAATAATTATGGCAATTGAAATTCAGATCAATATTTTCTGAGTTAGAGACAACTTCCAGGCTGCTACGTGAAACTAGAAATTGTTTCAGAAATATAGTAAAGATGGGACTCAGGATTTGTCTATGGAAAAAGGGAAAACCTTGTGAGTTCTTGATTATGCAACAAGGTGTCTTAACCTCTCTGAATTTAAGAGTTTTCAATTGTATACATGAGGATGACGTTATGGGGAATGTGGAGAATTAAATGAGATAATATCTGAAAACCTCTGGTACAGAGTAGTATTCAGTAAATGAGACTACTCTTATCTATCACTAAAGTAGGGAGGGAGAAAAAACATAGTACGCTTTAGAAACACTGTTATGTTTGTCCCTGAATACTTTTCTCCTCTGTGTGCCAAAATGGTACAAGTGTGATTATGTATAAAGGAGAGATGAACAACAATGAAGCTTTCCCCTAGAAACTCTGTCACTTACTTACTCTCTCAAAAGCAGAGCATGCATCTTAGAAGTTTATTTGGTTTTCTCTGTAAGAAATACAGGTGTATTTCCTGGTTCGTCCAGGCTTTGTTAATCCTTTTTTGCTATCATATCTAATTTGGTAGATTTTATTTGCTTTCTTCTCAAGACTGTGCACTTTTCAGTTCTCTTTTATTGGCTTTTTAATGTGAAATCTGTCAGATTATGGAAAGTAGAAATGTCTTTTTATGCTGAAATAAACTGAGGAAAACCACTTTTTTTCAGTGCAGCACTCCCACAACACTATTTATGCTTCTGTTACAGCTCTTATGGCAGCATGTCTCAGGTCCTAATCATTTGTGTACATGTGTGAATTCTCCACTAGATTGTAAGATCATTGTGGGCAATGTTGGTATCTTATTCAGTTTTGTGACACAGTACCTAACACACAGTAACTATTCAACAAATGTTTTTTTGATTCACTAATTTACAAAGACTCTCTAATTTAAGAGATAACATTATACATTTTTTCCTAATTAACGGATATTAAGAAGAATGATAATACTGAGTATCAGTGAGACTACAGAAAAACTGGATGGCTCTAGTGTTATTGTCACTGTCATTATTTTTAACGGCAGCTGAGTATAAATTGGGCAGTCTTCCTGGAATGCATTTTGAAAATATGTATGAAAACCCTTAAATATTTTCATGCCTTTTGATCATTTGCTTCTAGCATATTTTATTTGAAAAATAAATGATTGTTTACAGCAATTTAACTGTGAGGACGTTCCTAGCTGGGTTAAATATAATAGAAAAATAATCTAAACAACTTAAATATCAAATAATAGAGAAGTAGTAAAATAAGTTATGTAATTTCCACACAATGAGATACATTATGCAGCTACTAAAAAACAATGATGTAGAACCAAATTTATTAAGATAGAAAGATATTCCCTATAGACTTAAGTGAGAAAAAATAATTTACAAAATAGTACAATTCCATTTTTATTATATACTTGCAATACCTATGTATCTTGATATATCTGCTTATACTTATCTATATATAAGTATTGAATGACCATATAACAAAATATTAATTGTGTTTATTATTGGGTGGTATAATTACATAAGTTTCTATTTTGTTTCTGCTTATTAGTGTCCTCTAATTTTTCTGAAATGAACACAAAATACTTGTGTTAAATTTGTTTCTAAATGAATAGAAGGAAGGCAGAGAAAAGTGTGAACAAATGAGTAATTACAAAATATTTATTAACAATTTCATGCTGATTTCTTCCCTGAGGGCTCAGCCCTAAGCCACTGAAGTGCAAATGAGGATATGAATTGTAAAGAGGGTGACAAAGGTGCTCCCAGTTTTTCCATTTTAAACAGAATTGACATGGAAATAGGGCCTTGTTTTACATTTTGTATAAATGAAACTTTATAAAAACATATAAGTCAATATATGGCACAAATGATAATACATGTATTCTTAGGTTATTAAAAATATTATCTCTCTGTTATTTGAAAATAGTTATTTTAAAAAAATAACCACCAGTAACCAGATTGTCTTTTCTGCAGTGAATGCCTCTTTTTTTCTGACGATATGAAAATCTGGTTTTAATATCAGAATATTTATGTAGCAACAATCAGCATGGCAATTTGACTATTGTCTACTCAAAACACATATATTCTTTGTTTGCTGAATAACTTAGTCTACTGATGTCTTTGTAAAGATTTGAGAACTGTAGCTAAGCCTATAATAACATTGCCACATTTCTTCATTAAAAGCTAGAGCTACACTATTTCATTTTCCAGAAATACCACAGAATAACAGTATTTTAGCACTTTGGCATCTGCTTTAAAGGAGGATTTGCATTAGTTCTTAAGAAGTGAGAATTTCAAAAAAACATAATTGCTACTGCCTGAGAGGAGATGGTTTATGATAAGGGAAAAAAATTGGAAGATACCTGTAATGATAAGAAATGTAGAGAAGAATGATACAATTGGAACCTTGCTAAAATATTTATCTCTTGTATAGAAGCTAGTATAAACTAGGTCCATTTGGGTTTAGGTACTAGAATATCTAGTGGATTTTAATATAAGAGCAATTTGCCCACATAGTAGCCCCATGACAGAGATTGCAAGGACTAATTAATATTTGAGAAAATGCAAACTTAGAGTACTCCAGGCATTTTCTTTACTTTACTTTCTTCCATCTTTTTCTTTCTCATTGTCTGCCCACCTACCCTCGCCGGGCTTGATGGTGCTGATATTAGCAGCAATGATTATGTAGATTACATGAACCATTGATAATGCCAAAGTATCAGTTTTTATTTTATTTTATTTTATTTTATTTTATTTTCATTATTATACTTTAAGTTCTAGGGTACATTTGCATAACGTGCAGGTTTGTTACATATGTATACTTGTGCCATGTTGGTGTGCTGCACCCATCAACTCATCAGCACCCATCAACTCGTCATTTACATCAGGTATGACTCCCAATGCAATCCCTCCCCCCTCCCTCCTCCCCATGATAGGCCCCGGTGTGTGATGTTCCCCTTCCCGAGTCCAAGTGATCTCATTGTTCAGTTCCCAACTATGAGTGAGAACATGCGGTGTTTGGTTTTCTGTTCTTGAGATAGTTTGCTGAGAATGATGGTTTCCAGCTGCATCCATGTCCCTACAAAGGACACAAACTCATCCTTTTTTATGGCTGCATAGTATTCCATGGTGTATATGTGCCACATTTTCTTAATCCAGTCTGTCACTGATGGACATTTGGGTTGATTCCTAGTCTTTGCTATTGTGAATAGTACCACAATGAACATACGTGTGCATGTGTCTTTATAGCAGCATGATTTATAATCCTTTGGGTATATACCCAGTAATGGGATGGCTGGGTCATATGGTACTTCTAGTTCTAGATCCTTGAGGAATCGCCATCACTGGCCATCAGAGAAATGCAAATCAAAACCACAATGAGATACCATCTCACACCAGTTAGAATGGCAATCATTAAAAAGTCAGGAAACAACAGGTGCTGGAGAGGATGTGGAGAAATAGGAACACTTTTACACTGTTGGTGGGATTGTAAACTTGTTTTTATTTTTTTACATACTCAACAACCTGCAGAATCAAAGGGCTTATAAAATCAACCTAAAGAAATGCTTAGGCTGCCACATAGCCAAGACAAATGTATTTTCTTCTTGAATTATCAACATTATCAGAATAATTACCTTGCTTTATTTTCCATGGTACTTACTACCTCCAGTCAGAGTCTATATTTCACATTTTTAAAATTTGTTATTGTTGTTGTCTTCCTCTTCCTTCTAAAATGTAAGCTTCATGAGTACAGTCCCAGAAATTTGTCTCATTCTCTGTTGTATTCCCAGCACTTGGAAAGTTCTGGCACATAATAGGAGCTCAATAAATATCTGTGGAAATACTTTGATTTTCTATGTTTTTTTTATGGCCAGTAGTAAAGCTATATTTATGTTTATGATTACTTCAAAATTTTAAAGATTGGTCTGTATGTCCGCATTATCATCACTTTTACATTTTAAATCTATCTAAATTGCTAGTCTGCCCCCATTTAATGGTAGCTCAGGTAGTCAAAAAATGGGGCTAAAGATATTAAGGCCTTTTTTTTTATTTTAAAATATTTAATTGACAAAATTGTATTTTTCAAAGTGTACAATGTATTTATTTGGTATGTGTATATATTGTGTAATGCATCATGATTAAAGTGGTGAACACATCCATCACCACCCACACGTTACATTAGAACCCCAGAACTGATTCATCTTATAACTGAAAGTTTGTACCATTTGACCAACCTCTCTGATACTGACGACATGCTATTTCATTTCATTTCATTGTTGAGGAAAATGAACTAGTAGGAATCAAAGGCAGAATTTGAACCTAGTTCTGTTTGACTCTAAAGTTAACTCTTTTTCCTCTGATCAGATGTAAGGGACAATGAAGGAGAAGGTAGAATAACTTCAAGGTTTTTTTTTTTTTTTTTTTTTATTATTATTATACTTGAAGTTCTCCGGTACATGTGCACAACATGCAGGTTTGTTACATATGTATACTTGTGCCATGTTGGTGTGTTGCACCCATCAACTCGTCAGCACCCATCAACTCATCATTTACATCAGGTATGACTCTCAATACCATCCCTCCCCCCTCCCCCCTCCCCATAATAGGCCCCGGTGTGTGATGTTCCCCTTCCTGAGTCCAAATGATCTCACTGTTCAATTCCCACCTATGAGTGAGAACATGCGGTATTTGGTTTTCTGTTCTTGCGATGGTTTGCTGAGAATGATGGTTTTCAGCTGCATCCATGTCTCTACAAAGGACACAAACTCATCCTTTTTTATGGCTGCATGGTATTCCATGGTGTATATGTGCCACATTTTCTTAATCCAGTCTGTCACTGATGTACATTTGGGTTGATTCCAAGTCTTTGCTATTGTAAATAGTGCTGCAATAAACATATGTGTGCATGTGTCTTTATAGCAGCATGATTTATAATCCTTTGGGTATATACCCAGTAATGGGATGGCTGGGTCATATGGTACATCTAGTTCTAGATCCTTGAGGAATCGCCATACTGTTTTCCACAATGGTTGAACTAGTTTAATTAAAAAAAAAAAAAAGATATTAAGGCCTGTGTTCTACTCCATTTTGCCAAATATTTATTGAGCACTTTCTGTTTGTCTCCCTGTGCTAGTTGCTGGGGTTACAAGAATGACTATAACATAGTCATTGATCTAAAGGAGCTCACAATATAAAAGGTAGGCTTGTAAAATATGGTTTTGATACAGGTGCAGTACATGCGACAAAATAGGTATGCCCAGAGGGCTGAGGGAGTACATAGGAGAGCATGACTAACTAATTCTGGGGATTGGGCATTAAGATAAATGAAACCTGGTTCTTTGTCCTCAAGGCACTCACAGTTGAGTGAGAAAGATAGACACATAACTATAATGTAATGCACTATATGTTGTGTTAGAGATATAAATCAACTGCTATGACCACATCAAGGAAATAACAGTTGTGCCTAAGGAGTTAGGAGAAGGCTTTATGGACCAGTTAATATTTGCACTGGGTCTTGGATTCATTAGGCACAATGGGAGTGGAGGGTGGTATAGGAATGGGGCAAGAAAAAATGCATAGAAGTATGAGTAGCTAAATTGTGGTATAATGCAGGAGAGATGCAGAAGACTAAAGCTAGAAGGGTAGAAGTCAGATTATGAAGGATGTAGAATGCTATGCTAAGGACTTTGTACATTATAAGGTAAGTAATGAAAATATTAAGGATTTAAGTCTTTCTATTTCTGCCTGGTTTCGGTTTTGTGGGTTGACCTTGGTGGTGTTCGTACCAGGTTGATTTAGCTCTGGGAAATCAAATTTATACCACCAAGGCACAGAGCAATGTTTAAAAACCAATTCATAAATGTACAATGCTAAATATTTCTGCCAAAAGGATTGGAATACTTGTTCGTACCTCTCACTTGGGAAATCACAGTAGGGGTACAAGATTGCTTAGAGGAATGAAAAGGTAAAGGAAGTTGTTGTCATTAAGGAGACACATTTGTGATAACTAAGTGAAATAAATATTCTTCTTACAGGGATGCATCTGGCACACAGGTCCAGTCAGGCCTAGGCACAATTCTGAGGGAGGCTTGAATTGGCTTTCAACTGAGTTAAATTATCTGAGCCACAGTCTCCTGATATCCCTGTAGTACCTAATCCCAGAGTCTTCATTGCAAAGACTTTCCAACATTAGATGCTCTTACTTCTTTGCGTAGAAAATCCCAACTAGGGCTGTGACAGGACCCAGGGTATTCATCACCAATTATTTTAGTTTACTCTTAATAGAAAGTTGTGCTTTGAGGTAATAAAAATAAAATATCAAGCAAATAATGAATAATATACACTATAGCCAAAACATATATCTTTGATTTTGAAGTGGAAAACCTAAAATTTATTTGTAATAGCATGGAATTAAGCACCTAAAGCTAAAATCAATATATATCAAAAACTGAAAATAGTACCAAAATCAATTCAATAATTCTAACTGAATCCAAATTATATAATGTGTATGAGATATTGGAAAGTAACAACCCTAGAGGTAACTAAGGTGGGTGCGGGGGGTGAATGAGGGAGATAAAGAGAAGAGAGAAAAGTGAGTTGGAGGGAAGAGGAATCATGTTCAAAAAGGGAGATTTAACTTTTCAATCCTGTCATAAACCAGATGATAGAAGTTAGCACAAAAATGGCCATTTGAAGCAATAACGTTGTGGCTGTTACTGATAGATTTTTTTCTTCTTTAATAGTCTTTTTTTCTTTTTTTAAAGACAAGCTGAAGTGCAATGATATCACTAAAAGGAGGAAGGAGGTATTTGTTAAAAAGCTGAAGGAGGAATGAGGAAAGAAATGCTCTCTGTCCTCCCCAGAAAGTGCAACATTGCCTGAGGTCTGTAAATGTTTGAAAACACATTTATGTGGGAAGTTTTGAATAGCCTTTCTTAAGCTATGACAGAAATGCTATCCTCTTAACCAGGTATTTTTCAACTCATCTGACATTTGTTACTTAGTCTGACATTATTTCAAATACCCAGAAGGAAAGATGAATGTGGAATCCAATTCACAAAGAGCTCTTGGAAGAATGGAAAGGCATTGTGACCTTTTTCAAGACCATTCTGGTGCTGATTTTCTCTTCTTTCTTTTAACTCTGGCTCTGGTTATTGATCTCACTCTGCTCCCAGTAGAATGATTTATTTTGAGTTTCATTAAGAAAGTGATCAACAATTAATAACAAAATCTCCAGCGTTTGATGGCTTTACTATGGCCGAACTGCTGGAGAGGAAGTTTGAAACATGGAGAAACCACATTGAAAAGTTCAGTGTGTGACTATGTAAAGCAAATTGTTTATAACTCAAATTTATGGCTCCAAGTGGTTTGATCTACTCCTGTTGTTCTTCTGTACTGTTTCCTATACAGTAGTTGGGTCATTTATTCAGCAAACAAATACAGTTCTGCATTGCTTAATGATGGAGATACATTCTGAGAAATGTGTCATTGTCCAAACATTATAGTGTACTGATGCAAACCTAGATGGCATAGCCTACTACATACCTAGACTACAAGGCATAGCCTATTGATCCTATGCTACAGACCTGTACAGCATGTTACTATACTGAATACTGTAGTCAACTAACACAAGGGTAAGCACTTATATATCAAAGCATAAAAAATTTTTCAGCTATATTATAATCTTATGGGACCACTATTGTATATGCAGTCTGTCATTGACTGAAACTTCATATGTGACCATGACTATATTAATACATGGCTACTGTTTATTAGGTAACTGTAGATACAGAAATGAACAAAATGCCATATCTCCTCTCAAGGATCTGATATTATAAGAGGAAATATAGACAAGAAAATCAGCAATTACAATACAGTAACGTAAGAGCTTTAGTGGCATATATACAGGCCTCTGTGGAGACACATAGGAGGACACAGCTCATTCTCAGTGGAGGTTTAAGGAATATGATGAAACCTGAGCTGAATCGGAAAGTTCAGTGTGAGGAGGGTACTCTAGGCAGAAGAAGCTACATATGTAAAAGTATGGACCTGTAAGACAGCATTCTGCACACAGAGAACTGCCAATATATTATATAAACAAGGCATAGGGTGAGTGTTGAGAAGATGGCTGGAAATAAGGTCAGAAACATAGAAATGAGGTTTGTTACATCATGCAGCATCATATGTGATGTTCTTGGGAGTTTGAAATAAAATCACAGATCCATCCTTAAATGGGAAAGGGTTTTTTCTTTTATTTTCAGCAGTATTCATTTGTAGGTTTACAGTGATAGCAGGCACTTTTTTCCAACCTAGTTTTCCCTATGGCTGTAGCCTTTTACACAGTACTTATTACATTTTCATTGACTTTGACCTCCTGGAAGGTTGGCTAAAATTATGCCCCTGAAATAGAGCAAAGATAATGGGGTTAGTGAGTCTAGATTGGAAAATGCCCTTCATGTCATTAATGCTGGGCCCCAAGAAACAGATAATCTGCGATGCTGCAGTTTTGTTAAGGAATGGTAATAGTGCTAATGAGATACTGGCCATTTCAGTATAGACAGCCTGGATGAATGCCCTTCTTGTTGAGGTCATTCCAGATTTGGCATATGGATCTTAGTTTTTCAGAACAGAAACTCAATTTGGTCAGTTTATGCATATTAATCAAAATCAGACAACTCTGATCTTCCAGAGGTCCATTTTCTTAATTTATTATAAAATTGTATTTGGCTGCTATCAGTATTTTGCACACAGCACATCCTTCTGGTTGGAAGTTCACTCTGGAGATTAAATGATGTATCAGAGTATTACTTTGTGAGCATAGATGTAGAATAAAGAGAATCTGATATTCTCAGGGGACATTTCCATCAAGCTATGGTGGCATGACAGATTGTTCTAGAAACACTGGTCCAGAAATATTCATCTCTAGAGAACTGGTATTTGTTTTTAGAATCAGAGCACTGATTCTCCTGGACAGAGCACATTGACATATTCTCACTTTGGCTCTTTCTAGAATCCATGCAAACACTCTGCCGCCTCCAGTTGTTATGACATTACTTGTCACAGTCTAGCTTACAGTATTCATAGTTTGGTCTGGATGAAAATTGAATCGACACTGGAAACTCATCAGTAGCACATTTATAAACCATTTTAGGGTGGGAAGACTTCTGTAGGTTGCCTTCTTTATCTACTACTTTTTTCATTTTCAGAAAGTAATTTCTAGTTTAATAGCAAATTTTGGGGAATAGTATCATTTTGAAACTGTTGTATCCCTAGATTCTTGTTCACTAACAAACAATTAAGAATCACAGATTGTTAAACAATAAATGACCATGAAGATGTCTGGTTCAATCATTGGTGAATATTTTTAAAGCACTAGAACTCTTTTTGACAAATGAAATCAAACCCAGAATACATATAAAAATATTAAAGAAAGGCTCTGAGGGAACACTCATCTATTTCATCTGTTCATTTTATAGATGGAGAAATTGATACTTCTAGAAAAGGAGTAATTTACTCAGGGTAGCACAGCTGGTCAGTGACAGATCCAGGACTAGAAGCTACATCTCCTGAATACTAGTCCAATGCTATTTTTACTCCACCAGTTACTATTCATAAAACATGTAAAAAGATGAGGATGGAAAAGCAAACTGATACTTCACTGAATGATCTCTGCAACTGACATTTCTGACTAGAAAATCCCCATTGAAATCTTCAAATACTCTTTTGATGGAAAAACAAATTACCAATAAGAGGGATCTACTTTTTTTGCTGTTGGAAGTTTTCCAGTGTATACCAGTGGCCCTGTATACCAATATACCAATACATATTGGCATACATATATGTACATATATGCAGGCGCCCCCATATACCAATATGCTTTTTGACCATTTGTGTTGTTCAAACAGCTGACTCTAGTGCCATTTATTTGCAACCATACTCATACTTCTTAAAAATGAAGTGAAATAGTATCATAAGTACAGGGTATTTATACAATATTGCCAATATCAATACAAAATACCTTTGTTAGAGATCCTAGGAAATCTAATATGACATGAATACAATTGTTTGCGCAGGGGGTGGTTGACACTTGTTGAGATTATGTCAAAGCAGATTTTTATTGCATGGGAACAGTTTGAGCTGGGTGGTTTTGGAGGGGCTCTTTCCATCTCTGAGGGATTTTATTCTTCACACTACCGTAGGTTGCCTTAGTCTATGTAGGGTTGACCCTAAAAGACAAGTAGAAGGTTAAAAGCAATATTTTGGAGTTCCCTTTGAGCACAATGGTTACCTTGGCTGGCTGGTTGTTAGTTCAAGAAGGGAGTTGTTGTGTAAGAGTAACTCTTAGATGTTTGCTTTGAGTGAGTAACAAGTCCTACATCCTGTTTGGGGCTCAATTTCTGCCTCTGGAAAATGCCAGAGGAAGATTAGTTTATATCTTATGTCCCTAGTAGTTCCAATATTATGTAATTATCTGCTTTTTAAATTTAGTCCACTAATATTGAGTACTCAATGGTCATGCAGACTATGTGGGAGACCAAGCGTCTAAGCCGTGGTAGCCTGTGTGCTTACTGTGCTGCCATTTATAGTTCTTGTTCTTCAGCTCAGTTATGTGCCTTTCCCACAGCCCCCACCTCTCTGTCCTATGAAAATAATCACCTGTGTGTTTTCCATGGCATCTGTAGCTCCTAGTTTTTCATTCATTTAGTAGACTTTCTCTTACTGCCTACTGAGAACGAGGTACTGTCCTATACACTGGGGCCAAGATAAAAGTTCCTGTCTTCAAGTGGATGAAATAAACAAGCAAACAAGTAACTAAGGAGTGAAAATGCATTATAAATGTTCTGGGAATGATATAAATGTGGGGCTTCTGGGGACAGAGAATAAGAGCATCTAGCCACATGGGGGATCAGAGGTGTTTGCCAGAGTTTGAGAAGGATGCGAAGCCTGAAGTAAACTTGGAAGGCTGAGAAGGTAGAAGCCAGGTGAGGTGGGGGAGACAGGGTATTCCACGGAGAGGGTGCAGCTTAACGACTTGCTGCAAGAAACCACATTTTGTGTCTGTACAGGGTCCTGCAAGTGATTGTTTTAGTTATCTGCTTTCTGTAAGTAGTTAGCACTTTGGAGTGCCTAGCTCTATGCTTGATTGTGGGTAAGATAGAAAAGAAGTAAAGAAAATATGTAACTCATGTATGGCTTATGTCTCAAAATTGCTTGTGAATCACCTTGGAATGTGCAATACATTTTCCTACAGAAAACAATGGTCTCTATGGTAATTAGGTTCCCAAGCCAGCCCATAAAAATTGGAACCCATAATCTAAAAGATCATGCTGTATTAATAATACCATAGCTCCTGATGATCATTTGAAGCTGTGCTTCTGTGGGAAAATGCATTCCATATTTCAATCATGGGTTCCAGAAACACCCTCTTTCCTACTGAAGCTTCACCAGTGTGTGAAGAAAGCTTTGTTTTGCTACTCCTTCAGGTGGAAAATCAGTGCTTCCAGGCATTTTCTCAGCTCCAGGTTATTACCAGTGTCTCATTGAAATGGGGAGAATATATAGCAGGGAGAGGGATAGAGGGAGACACTTTAGGAAAAGGGCATTGGGAATAAAATATAGACAAGGAAGTGACCAATGATGTTAGAGAGGAATAGGTTCCCCAGGAAAATGGAGACAGGAATGAAAGCAGAGCCAGAAAAGTGCATCCTTGCCCAGGGTGGGAATGGAGAATTGCCTAGGTCTATTTTGTGCTGCTGTAACAGTATACCTGAGACTGGGTAATTTATAAATAACAGAATGTATTTCTTACAGTTTTGGAGGCTGGGAAGTCCAGGATCAAGATGCTGGTAGGTTCAGTGTCTGGGGAGGGCCCTGTGTCTGCTTCCAAGATGGTACCTTGAAAGCAGCATCCTCTAGAGGGCAGGAATGCTGTTCTTCACATCACAGAAGAACAAAACAGCAAAGAGAGAGAGGACTCACTCCCTAAAGCCCCTTCTAAATGACATTAGAACCACCAATGAGGGCAGAGCCCTTATGATCTCAATACCTCTTAAAGGCCCCACCTCCCAATATTGTTATGTGAACAATTAAATTTCAATTGAGTTTTGGAGAGGACAAACATTCAAACCATAAGAATAAAGGAAGGAAGGAACACTTACTGAGTTTTTACTGAGTTGTAGACTGACTTTCCCAGTCTTTTTTTTTTTTTTTTTTTTCTATCTTTAAAATAAATGTATTTTCCTGTTTTCAGGGGAAGAAACTGAGGTGCAAAGAAGTTAAGAGACTTGTCCAGGGTCACATGACTAGTAAGTGGCAGAGCTGGGATTCATAATCAGATCCCATAAAGTTCCTACAACATACATGTTTATTAGTAAAAAAATTTGTAAGCTGAGGATGTTGTTTTATTGCTAAGAAAATTGAGCAAAAACTGTAAGAGTAATTCTTTGAAGGGACCACCACTACATAAAGACAGCACCACTAGAAACTAAAACTATGGTACCCTGACTCTTACCCCAGTATGGTTTATTGCATGAAGCTCTTACTGTAAGCAACGCAATAGATGTCCCTTCAGGTCATGAGCTTGCAATTCAATGCTTTGGGATTAAAATATCTTATTCAAGTAGACTGAGGCAACCTATACTAAGACCAGAATAGAGTCATAAACACAGCACATTGGAAGATAGAGACTTTAATTCTGACTCAATAGATCTGAGAAAGCTTGTGGAGGATATGGTAGTCATATCTGGAGTTGGGCCTTGAAGGATTAATAGCAAGTGATAGATAAGCAGACCTGGAGAGAAGACATTCCAGGAAAAGTAGTTAGCATGGGCATGTCATAAGCATAGTGACCATTTATTGAACATTTAACTCTGTGTTAGACATGAGACTATGTATTTTATGTAAATTGTCTCATTCTCCATGGTAATATTATGAATTGAGTAATATTATTATCTCCATTTTATAGATAAGGAAACCAAAACTCAAAATAGATTATTTGTCCAACTCTACACAGCTAAGAAGAGGTAGAATCTGGAGCCTACGCACTTAGTCTACATATCTATCCATTCAACTGGATCACTGTACATGGTATAGTGGGAGATAGCTATAGACTGAATAGTTTTTCCCCTACCTCAAATTTATATGTTGGAGTGTTAACTCTCAATATGATAATATTTGGAGATGAGACTTTTGAGAGGTAAATGGGTTTGAATGAGCTCATAATGGTAGAGTTTTCAAGATGAGATTAGTGCTCTTATAAGAAGAGACACTTAAAACAGGGAGTTTGTTCTTTCTTTATCCCTGCCATAGAACACTGTGAAAAGGCAACTATCTATAAGCCAGGAAGAGCCCTTAAAAGAAACTGACCATGCTGGCACCTTAATTTTGGACTTCAAGTTTCCAGAACCATGAGAAAATAAATTTCTGTTGTTTATGCCACCCATCTGTGGTGACTAAGATGAATAAGACAGAAATGAAACTGGTAAGGTTGGCTAGAGCCTCTTGTAGAGGGTTTCAAATGTTATGTTAAGGATTTTGAACTTTGTTTATTGGCACTCTAACACCAGCTAAACAGTTTGGGGGTAAGTGTGATTTGATCAGATAATACTATTCAGTTCATTCTCTAAATGAAAACAATAGAGAACAATGGAAAGGTATCCACATATAAATAATATCGAATATCAAAGTGAGTAAGTGATGATGAATTCAATGAGTAGGTGGAGAAAATACTATAGTTGGTTAGATTTATTGGGGAGGGCTTAACAGAGGAAATAGAATTTGAGATGGGCCTAGTTAGGATTTTTACAGCGAGGAGATGAGGAGCAAGGCATTCCAGGAGAAGGAAGTGACATGTAGAAAGGCACAAAAGAGAGAGGGATTGGGGTGGAGTTTGTGGGACACAATGCATCTTGGCTGGAGCAGAGTGAAGTCTGAGAAGGTAGGTTGTAAATGTTAGGTAGTGAGTTGCCTTGAGGACTGAGATGAGGATTCTGTTTGATGGCCACATGGTTATGTCACCCATGCATAAAGGTAAAGGACTTCAGGCAATAGCAGTGCTTGAATACTGTGCATTTAAGTGCTAAAAACACTGATAACTATGTACTTAGTATTCTCTTGGTTGTGCGGGGTGTCCCTGCCCTTAAAGAGCTTGTAATCTAGTTAGGGAGATCAGATAGTCATGACTGAAAAGTTACTCTTGACTGAAATAATACATACAAATATGAGTGATGTATTTGAAGCCAAGTACAAGCTTTAACATTAGGGCCACACAGCAAAGGCACTAACTAATTTGAAACAGAGTGGGTCTGGTGTGGCTGATGGAAACTTTGCAAATGAAAAACTTGTGTTGAGCTATGAGGAATGCATAGAAGTTGAAAAATGTGAGAATTAAAATGAGAAGCACAGACTGAGTAAATATGCAGAGGGAAGACTAATTGTGGCATTTTCAGGGGACAGTGATGAGATCCCAGTGGCTGTGGTGGATGATTTGTCTAAAGTGGTAGTGAGAGATGACTTTAAAAAAGCTTATTGAAGCCAGCCTGTGGAGGGTCTTAGATGTCAGCCTAAGGAGATTGGACTTTTTGCCTTAGACAGTGGGGAGCCATAATACAGTGCTTTAGCGCCTCATCCCTCAGACAGATATTAGAGTAAAGATTAATTCTATCTTTATATATGTAGCATATCACAGAGAACCAAGGGCTAGTATTTAACATTTCAGTATAAGTTAAGTAAGATTTTGAATCAAAAAGTACAGGGGATGGTACTAGATGAGAAAAGGAATAAAAAATGCATCATTAATATTCATACCCTGTCACAGTCACAGTTGCACTTCATTTCTTTGTTCTATTCTTAATCTACTTTAAATATTTTTAGCATTAACTACACTATGTAAAGGATTCTAATGAAAAGTTAGGACTATTGTGCACTTGGTGTCAAATTTTCTGACAAGATGTGAATCCTCTTTAAATGGATTGGTTAAGAGGGAATGGTGCCTTTAAATCGTCATGGCAGTATGAATAGTACCAAATTGAGGGCAAATTAGGTGAGTCACTATTATAAAAAAGTCCAATATATCCATACTGTAGCACACATTTCTTTTGAAGATCAGTGAGGTGTTAGAAGCTCAAGCAGAAATTCCTGGTGTTTTGATTGGGAACTTGCTCAATGATTTGGCCTGCCGATAGGTAGAGTAAGGCTATGTCTACACAATGCTGATTTCTCTGTTTTATACTGGGGAAAACTGAGAAATTTGGCCCACTATCCAGGTATTCCTAGATATTTCAAAATGGTTAGTGCTGAGTAGGCAACGCTTTTACTGGATGTTTTTGTTTGTCTTAGCTAGATGGTTGGTATTGTGTAGACAAAATTCTTTTCACGGTAAGAGAATTTTCTATTCAAAACTATCTTGTGGAATTTTTTGGTGAACATGGAATCTTAGTAGAAATATGGCATTATTAAGAAACTGCTTCAGATTTGCTATGCAGCTGTCTGTTAAACAGGCAATGACATATTGTTCAGAAGGGAAAGGCACATGCATTCCCATTCTGTGATCTACTCACCAGGGGATTCATACCATTCTAGGAAACAGCCTACTTTTTCTCTGTCTGACTTATAAAGGACAGCATTTGAGGCTGTAATTCAGAAGCTTACAGATTTTGCCATATTATAGTCACAAGAAATTTTTACCACTTATAAAAAATACACGGTGAAGCCCCAGGTGGGGGTTCTTAGAAATTCCTAACTCTGTGATGGTTATCACTCTGTCCCTTCTACTTTGAGTGTTCAGGCTCTTCCTCTTTGCCTGTGCAAATATCACCATTAATTTAAGGCCCAGCTTGGATGCCTCCTTCTTAGGGAAGCTGAACTTATATATGCTAAAGGGAAGAGATCTTGTCTTCCTTGAAACTAGCACCTTGCTGACAACACGAATATGGTACATATAACACACAACCCTGTACCAGAGTAACTGTGTTTTGTTTTATCTGGCTTACAGGATAAATTTCTAGAGGACAGAGTCTATACCTTAGATATCATTACATCCTCCCCATCCTCGATATATGCACATCAACCTATACAGGACTGAGAACATAGCAAGCCCTCAAAAATATTAATCGGAATCACATATGATACATATTTAACTATAGACTGGTAAGAAGGGAAGTGACATCTTCAGAGTGTTAGTCAAAG
The DNA here is from genome assembly GCF_003255815.1 of Theropithecus gelada. Taxonomy (NCBI): domain Eukaryota; kingdom Metazoa; phylum Chordata; class Mammalia; order Primates; family Cercopithecidae; genus Theropithecus; species Theropithecus gelada. Next base: position 115,002,101 of record NC_037689.1, on the reverse strand, counting down.
GTAGCACTTAGAAAGGCTATTCAATTAATCATCTCAGAGCTTCTGTATTGAGTCCTTCCATGAATGAGTTTGAGGAAACTGCTGAAATGAAGGGTCAATCTTGCTCTGAAAGTGCAGAGGAAAGCTGATTTGGTGGTAGAGAAATATGTTACAATTGAGTAAACATTTATTGAGTCCAATGTTCATGCCAGGTGCTATGTTAGTGTTGAGGTTAGAGAGATGAATAAGATAGAATTCCTGTCTTTAAGATGCTCCCAGTCTATTAATGTGGGATCAAGGGAGGTGAGAAGTGTCAAGTAAGAAACAGAAAGCAAAACTCTTCTACATCGTTTATACCAGTTAGACCCTGGGAATAACTAACATGAGAGTAGATTCTTGAAGGGCCCGGTTTCCTACCTTCCTGTTGCATGGTTTTGCCTGCTTTTGATAATTCCAAAAGCACACTAAAGCAGAGTAGAAGTGTCAATTAGCTATTATAAGGTAATACACAGTTTGGCCTTTTTGTCCAAAAAGTCACATATTTTTTTTCACTTGCCATGCCTTGGTGTCTCTCCCTACCACCTGGTATAATGTTAAGAATATGGCTAAGCTTATACTCTCAAAGAGTAGAAAGTGCATTATAATGACAGAAAATGGCCAGAGAGGATGATATCTGAAGCCTATTTCTATTCTTGGCCTTGGAAGCTTCCCTTGACCTACACATATATACAAATAGGACCACAGGGCTTCACATGCATATGCACACATACCTCTCTCCACATTCATATATATATACCCTGAAACACACACACACGGACACACATATTTGTACACCCAAAAGCCCTGAACCCAGTCACTGGCTCCTGTTACTTTCTCTCTTCCATGGGGTTTGGTAATAAGGTTAGTGTGTGAAGTTGAGTTCAATGACCCACTTCCTGCTCCCCATTTCAGTTGGCACTTTGCTCCTAAAATATTTAGAAATGTCACTTCTAAGGATCTCTTCCCTGGGGTCTGAACACTCTTCCCAAGGAGAGATAGACACAACTTAACTCCTTTACCTCTTTAGCACTGTGTGAGTTTCTTTTCATGGAAGACATTATTTTGGTCATGGGCAAATGTTGAATAGCAATACAAGGACAATCTAGATGTACTGACACTGGTTTGTGAACATGCAGATCTATTCTTTTTATGCCCCATAAAGAATGAAGCCTTGGGTCCTTGATTGTTTTAGGTTTTGAATTTTGCTTTATATATTTGGCCAAATGGCAATGATTGCATATGAAACTGACAGCTCAATATCTATACATATAGAGATTATTCTATATGACTATTAGGGGCGATTTTTCTAGGATGCAACTCTCTGGTAAAGATATCTTTAACTAACAATGAGAGTCACAAAACTCCTGTTACATGCCCAATATTGACTGCATGTGAAACTGGTAAATTTTGCATATTTTATGAAGATCAATAATACAATTAAAATACTTCCTATATTTCAAACTAAATGGAACAATATTAATTCATACATAAACAGCATTAAGGAAAGTCAAATGTCAAAGCTTTTGATGAGACATGAATCACACAGATTTTCCCCTCCTCCCATACCAAGCAGCATTTTAGCTATTTTTAATTAGGACTAGCTAAATATAGCTCTTGTCTTCATAGACTAGGGACGTGGTTGACGTTTGGCTAAACTTTTGTAAAATTACAGGCTTATTAATAAGTTATGTTAATTTCTGGAAAAGAAAAAATTAAATGTTCAGACTGAGCTGACCTAATTTAGAGGTCCAAGTCAAAGAGAAAGTTGATGGAAAGCAACCAGGATTGGAAAAACACAGGGTTTGTTGCTGCCTTGGTAATAGCCTGAGATGAGAAGGCGAGAATGCAGACATCATCATGACGGGAGATTTTTGAGAAGTAATTATAGAACTGAAATAGCCATAAAGAGATTTGGTAAAGAAAATCAGCCATACTTATATGAAGATCACCAAATAGGTCACAATGGAAACACTGTACTTTAGTTCATGGAAGCTGAGTTGTCATTGTTGGGTACCCACAACCAGCAGCTCACCTCATATGAGAGGTAAAAACTGAAATCAGTTGTGTAACCACATCTTTGATTGGCTTGTCTGCCTTGTGTCTGTGTTTGTCTGCTGTGAATTTCAAATGTTGGCCATGAACTCCCAGCTTGGCCTGATTATGGAGGAGATGAAGACTATGGTTGACCTGAGCAGTCACGCCATAGGATGTTTACAGGTTTGACATTGAGTGAAATGCAAAGGCTGCTATCTGAGGTGTAATTTCAGGTGGCAGATAGGCTTAGTGAAAAGGAAGGATGATGATTTCCTGAACCAGTGTCCCCAACATTTTATGAAATACTGATCTCCATTTAAAAACTTAAGCCATGTATTTTGATTAACTTTTTTTCCTCTTTACATTTTTATTCTTCCTCATAGCAGTGATTAGGAAGAGTGTTTTGGATGAAATTTATTTTTTCACTTTGACTCTCTGAGGGCTAGGAAGCATGTATAGAGGATAAAATATTTCCATGCTATTGGGTATTTTAAAATGTATTGTTAGAGCATGTACTATAACTCTCATGTCCTCTTCTTTCTTTCACTCATCACACACTTGCTAGAGATTAATGAAACATTTAAAGGATATACGTTTCTTTAGTTTATAGACTTTATCCCATATATGATACTTGAATATTGTAGAAAAATCAGATCATGGAAATAAGCTAAAACAAGAGGAAAATAATGCTTATCCTTAATGGGCACCCAGAGGTAACCATTGCATTATACTCTTTATTTTTTATGCATATATGTATTGGTATATTTTGTGTATAAAATAGACTATAAAAATAATATATTAATATATACTATAAATAATGAAATAAAATGTAAACTGTAATGAACACAACCTGTGTGTATATATATGTGTGTGTATATGTGTGTGTATCTCATGATTGACTACGTTTTAAAAGAGAATGTTATTTTATAATCTGCTGTTTTGTGTGTTTTAATGTAGTAATTTGGCCCATAGTGCAAATAGTGAACATTTCTCTCAACTGCAGGTTCTTGTTCTCCTTTCCATGTAGTCCAGCCCAGATATTCAGCAGTTGTGAGTCAGTACAAGTATACAAGTTGTTTACAGCAAGGGTCTCTTCTTTTGAGGCAGGTGTATATGCTGATTGGTTGATGGCCATGCATACTGATTGCTAAATATTTTAACACTACCCTTGAATGTCATAGAAAATGTTAAGATGCTGGAAAATACCACACTGCAGTTAGAATTAGACTCAGACAACCAAGCAAAAACCTGCCATGTCAGAACTGTATGGTAGATGTGGATGTGTAGGTCTTCTCTCTCCTACAAAGAGCTTACAAGGTAGTTAAGTGGTCATGTCACACAGGCAAACAAAGATAACTAACAGTGCTGCTGCTCAGTATTATGTGAATTACCAAATGATTGGTGTTGTCAAGGAGACACTCAAGTTCAGAAGCCTGGAATACTCAGAGAAGGCTTCACAGAGGAGAAAATATTAGAGATAAGAGGACAAAGGGAATGCAATTCAAGTGAAGGGAATAAGAAAAGGATATGATGTATTTGGGAAACTGCAAAAAGATTAGTTTTGCTTTTAGATTCATTCTTTATTCTTCCCTTGTTCTTCCCTTGGATTACGTAAAATATGTGCAAATCCCTAGAAATTATTTTGGTAATAAATATGATCATCCATAGTGTAGAGGACTACGTGCTCACAAACAGGGTGTTCCCGATAAGTCCTGCTCTGGCAAACAAAGCAGGGCGTTCCCCATAAGTCCTGCTCTCGCAAGCATTTGACCCTTGATACCATTTTTTTTTTTTTTTTCTGGGCTTCCTTGCTAAATGACTTCTGGCTAGAATTGACCAATAGGAGACACTACTACTCAGATTTTGAAAGTCAAGGGAAGTGCAGAAGCTGTGATATTCTGTCTCCCCATCCCCATGCTCTGCTTGTTTATCTCTTGGGCAGTTGGGAGTATTCTCTCTGTAGCTCTAGTTATTATTGAGAAGCTCTGGGGTCCCAGCTTCAGCTGAGTTGTTCTTCCAAAGTTCCAGTTCCTGCCTAATAGCCCTGGATCCTTGTTCCAGGCTCTGGTAGTATTACCCCCTGCCTTTGTCCCTCAGCCCCATGAGTGGTAGCCACTTCTTGTAGTGAATAATCTCTATTTTGCCTCACCTCTCCCTCATTTGCTCTTTCCATTCTTCTACTACCTTTGTAATTTGTTTCCTATATTAAATTCACTTCATTTAGCCACCTGGTGTGGGTTCTGATCCACATATAAATGGATGATATGAGTGGTCATACTTTTCAAATGTGTTTATGTTAAGGATCTTGAGATTTGAAGAGGTTTCTGGATTCTCCTGGTGGGTTTGATGCAATCACAAAGGTCTTTATCAACAAAGGAGGGAGACAAGAGAGACAGAGTAAGAGAGAGAGATTTGAAGATGCCATCTGCAAATTTCAAAGATGGACGAAGGGGCTGTGAGCCAAAGAATGCAGGCACTATTAAAAGCTGGGAAAGGCCAAGGAAAAATTATCTCTTAGTTTCCAAAAGGAATGTAACCACACTAACATCTTGATTTTAGCCCTGTGAGACCCATTTCAGACTTCTGAAATCCATAAATATAAGATAATAAATTGGTGTTATTTTGAGGCACTAAGATTGTAGTAATCTGTTATAGCAGCAACAAGAAGCTCATATGCCTACTTTCAGGACTTAGTTCAGGTTATTACTTTCTTCTAGATGGCTTTTGTATTGTCCAAGGTGGACCCAGGTGTCAATGTTCCCATTGCTTGCTATATGTCTCTATCTCTATTATGGGGTTAATCACCAAGAATTTGAGTTCCATTCCATTTTGATCTTTCTCTCTTCTCTTCTGGATGTGTATTGGCATGTGCAGTGAGGGGGAAGAGAAGTTTATCCACTATCATTAATAACAGCTGCTGGTGTTTAATGAGCATATGCTATATACCAGATGATACACCCAATAACACTCTGAGGAAAACATTGTTATAGTATCTGTTTTACAGGTTGGAAAACTAAGGCTTTGAAAGTTGAAGTGATTTACCCAAATCACTTTATGAAAAGCTAGTAAGCTAACCAGTTAGAAATTAAACAATGCTCTTAATGACTACATCATGCTACTAATATTATACTTTGTCCCAAACAAAACCCCTTTTTGTTATTGTGGAAATAAATTTTAATCTTTTATTGTTTTGTCTATCCAATTCCTGTGTTCAGCTCTTCTCAGTCTAGGCTTTCCCTAAGTTGGTTCATTTTTTAAAAATGTGCCCTTCTCTTTTCCACCCTGATTCTTTCTATCCCTGAACCAAATATCATTACTCCCCTGGATCTTGCAGAAACAAAGTTTCTTTGAGTTCTTCAGGCAGTACAGGGACAATGGAAATGGGAGACACCTTGAAATTAGATTACTCTCAAACCGTGTGATCTTCAGCTAGAAACTTCTATTTGTGTCATCCATAAACTGAAGAGAATAGGAAATAGTTCCTCATTTTGAAGATTACATAAAATATGTGCAAATCCCTAGAAATTATTTTGGTAATAAATATGATCATCCATAGTGTAGAGGACTACATGCTCACAAACAGGGTGTTCCCGATAAGTCCTGCTCTGGCAAACAAAGCAGGGCGTTCCCCATAAGTCCTGCTCTCGCAAACGAAGCAGGGCGTTCCCGACAAGTCCTGCTCTTGCAAACGAAGCAGGGTGTTGGGGGCCTGTTTATATGTAAACATCTTGAAAATCCAGAAAGTCAGGGAAAGGTCAGAAAAACAACAATGTGTCTTGTGACTTGGCAACATTCCACAAACGACTATAAGCGGAGCGCGCCATTCGAGGCGGCCGCCATGTTTTTCTTGTCTTGTGTGTTCATTCCTTTGTTTAGGAAACACGCGGACCCCAACATCTGGCGCAGCGAGCAGGGTCCGTGGCTCCACCAGAGCAAGGAACCGGAGGGGGAACACCCCGGGCAGGTAAATAAAGAAAGGGGGACCCACGGGAAAATTATGGGGAATTCCACCTCTCTGGCCTCTGAATATTTGCGGTCACTCCAGGGACTGTTGATGTCTATAGGAGTAGAAGTTAGTTAAGGAACATAAGGCTTTGAAGTGATTGTTTGCCCATGTTGTACAACATTGTTATTGGTTTCAATATCAAACCAAAGTGCAGTTAAATCAAAAGGAATGGTTACAAGTGGTTAAAGTATTGCGTCGAGCTCATCAGCGAGGGCAAATGATGCCTCTGACTGTGGACTTTGTGTGTAGTTCCATTACTCAGGCATTAGAGTTACTTGAAACTGACTCAGAGCATGGCCATACTGCCACAGGAGGTGAGGCATCCGAAGCTTTAGAGAGGAATGATCCTAGAGAGGAACATATTTACGCCCCGGTTGTTGAGGACAAGGAATTGGAAAAAGAGCTAATGCCTCCTTCATCTGAAGGAAATTCTGATTTGCAGCACATTTTAGAGATGTTACAACAGTTGTTAAAATTGCAAGATACCGCTGCTCCTGTTTCTCCTATCTCTCCGCCATGAGCCTTCCCTGTTACCTTCCCTTCTGCTAAAAGGATTTCCGTTTGCCTCCACCTCCAACCTCTTTGCCTATGTCAGGTCAGGTTTTCTCTGTGCCTCTTCCTCCTGTAGGAGAAAAGAAGGAATAGAAGGAAAAGGATGATTTCGAGGAATTAGATTTATTCCCAATAACACGGGCTGCTTTCGGCCCCAATGCTCAGTTCCCACACAGTGGCCAGAATGTGACTTTTACAGCCCTACAATTTAAATTTTTGAAAGAAATACTAATTATGGACCTTAGTCACCGTTTGTTCTTGGCCTTCTCAATTCCTTCTCTTTAGAACATATGATGATTCCTATTGACTGGGAAATGTTGGGACAGGCTGTCCTTGATCGTTCGCAATGGCTTCAATTAAAAAGTTGGTGGTGGGAGGAAGCAAGAGTACAAGCTAGAAAAAATGCTACCCGAAATCCCCCAGGACCTACTGAAGAGCAGCTTACGGGTTCAGGACAATACGCTACTCTTAATGCTCAGGCAGGCCTAGATGATACTGCTCTCACTCAGATTAAAGCCTTGTTTATAAAAGCGTGGACTAAGGTTGGAATAGTGGGTAAAACTTCTTTATCTTTTGTAAAGATCCTACAAGGAGCCACTGAGTCGTATCCATATTTTGTAGCCCGTCTTCAAGATGCTGTATTAAAGACTGTAGGTTCAGGTCCTGCTGCTAAAATTCTTTTGGATACTCTGGCTTTTGAGAGTGCTAATCCTGAGTGCCAAAAATTGCTGCGTCCTCTAAAAGCTAGTGGAGCTGATTTAGCTGAATACATTCGGGCTTGTGCAGGTGTTGGAGGAGCTATTTACAATGCTCAATTGTTTGCTGGGGCACTTTCTAAGGCTTTAAAAGGCAATTCTAAACAAGGTATATGCTATCAATGTGCGAAACCCGGTCATTTTAAAAAGGAATGCCGGAAAAAATTAGGCTCTTCTGCTCTAAAAGAAAAAAAGGTTACCATCTGATATGTGTAAACGATGTGGCAAGGGTCGACATTGGACCAATGAATGCCGTTCAAAAACTGATAAAAGTGGGAATGTATTGTCACCCCTCTTGGGAAACAGGAACCGGGGCCCACAGGCTTGGGGCCCCAACAACTACAATGCAGGCCTACGCCAGTACCCAGTGAGCAGTGGCTTACAACATCAAGGAATGACCTCGAGTTCTCCTTAAAGACATCTTACCCTACCCCAGTTTCTCAGCTTTATGCTGCCACTAAGCAGAGTGCCGCTGCTGACCTAGCTATTGTCCAACCTTATACTTTATCTCCTAATAGAGGAATGTATAAGTTGGCTACCGGAGTGTGTGGTCCTTTGCCAAAGGGACACGTAGGACTTTTACTAGGTTAAAGCAGCAACGCTATGCGGGGGTTAATGGTGGTCCCAGGAATTATTGATCCTGATTTTACTGATGAAATCCTTATTATGGTACAAGTCTCACAATTTATGCACCTAGAGGCAGGGGAATGTATTGCATAATTGCTTTTATTGCCTTTTTTCCCGTTCTTATCTAGAGATGTGTCTCGTCAAGGAGGTTTCGGTAGTACTGGGAAAACTGTTTTCTGGGAAACTTTAGTTTCTGATCAAAAACCTTTATGTTCATTGCAAATTAATGGGATACTTTTTGAGGGCTTAGTTGACACAGGAGCGGATGTATATAATAATGTTTGGCTCAATGGCCTGATCATTGGAAAAAGAAACAAGTATTGGTTACTCTATCCGGCCTAGGTACTGCTTCTATAGTCTACCAAACTGTCGAGCCCCTGAGCTGTGTAGGACCTGAAGGACAACAAGGAAAAGTGTTCTTTTATATTGTTCCCATTAATATTAACCTTTGGGGCCGTGATCTTTTACAACAAATTGGTGCCTTTTTAAGCATTCCTCATATTTCTTCAGCTGCCAAAAATACGATGTTCAAAATGGGCTACAATCCTTTAAACTCTTAGCCACTGTCCACAAGCCTCAAACTTTATAATTGAAGTGGAAAACTACAACTCCTGTTTGGGTGGAACAGTGGCCATTATCTAAAGAAAAACTTAAGGCTTTAAAGAATTTAGTTAAGGAACAATTGGCCGAGGGGCATATTGAACCAAGTACTTCTGCATGGAATTCCCCTGTGTTTGTCTTGTCAAAAAAAAAAAAAAAAAGAAAAGAAAAAAAAAGAAAAAAGGAAAATGGCACTTATTAACTGATCTTAGAGCTGTAAATACTTGTATTCAACCTATGGGGACTTTATCCCCTGTAGCAGAAGAAGAATTGTCATTTGTAGAAAATAGAATTAGTGAAGCTCACCTTGATTATATTGCACCCAATCTTCCACTTTCGTTGTGTCTTTTTCATACTCCCCATTCGCCAACAGCCGTTTTACACCAAGATAATAATATGCTGGAGTGGCTGTTTTTGGCTAATAAAGCCATTAAGAAAATTCACCCATATATTGATAAATTGGCTGAACTAATTATTAAAGGACAACATAGAGCTCGTCAGTTGCTTGGTGCTGACCCTATAAAAATTATTACCCGATTATCTAATCAATACATTGAATCTCTATTGAAAACTCATGAAGGTTGGCAAATGACTTGCGCTGAGTATACTGGTTCTTTTTCTCAGCATTATCCTAGTAATAAATTATTTGCTTTTCTGCAACAATATTCTTTACTGCCATATAATCCTATCTTTTACACTCCAGTTAAAGGTCCCACCTTTTTTACTGATGCTTCAAGCAATAGAAAGGCTGGATACTGGACTTCAGACAATTCAAAAATTTCTCACTATCCATTTGAATCAGTACAACAAAGAAAACTTTTTGCCATTCTTATGGTTCTACAAGACTGGCCTATATGTAACTAAATATATTTCTCAGACTTCTTTACCATTATTTCCTCAAACTCCTTTACAAAAATTATTTTACTCTTACTTCCCGCACTGCCCCCCTTTTTTATCACTCATATTCGTTCTCATTTAGCTTTGCCAGGACCTTTATCTTTTGGCAATAGTCAGATTGCTTCTTTACTTATCTTTACTTATTGGCAGTGTCCAACGGGCTCAGGATGAGCACCAACTACGTCATACTAATAGTTTAGGATTACAACGGCGATTTTCTATAACACGCCGTCAAGCCCAAGCTATTGTCAGAGCCTGCTGACCTTGTGCTCCTATTATTGCACCTTTTTAAAGTCCAGGTATTAATCCTCAAGGCATTCAACAAAATCACATTTGGCAAATGAATGTAACTATGTTCCTTCCTTTCATCGTTTAAAATATGTTCATCATACTATTGATATGTGGTCACATTTCCAGTGGGCTACGCCATTACCCTCTGAAAAGGCTGACTCTGTTATTACTCATTTACTTACTTGCTTTGCAGTTTTGGGAGTCCCTGCTGAATTAAAAACTGATAATGCCCCTGCTTATTGCTCTCGCAAATTGGTTGCCTTCCTCTCTTTATACCATATTCATCATTCCACTGGTATTCCATTTAACAGTCAAGGTCAAGCAATTATTGAAAGAGCCAATGCTACCTTAAAATTACAACTTTTAAAACTAAAAGGGGGAGATGGGCAAGATTCCCCGAAACATCAAATTCTGAAAGCCCTTTTTACTTTAAATTTTCTCAACCATTGGCGCCAATTACAGCAGTCTGCAGCGGTGAAACATTTTCAACAGCCTTTAGAAAAACCGCAAAACAGTAATCAGTGGGTGTATTATCCTTAATTACAAGGGCAATATTTAAAAGGAAAAGTTTTACTATGGGGCCGAGGCTATGCTCTTGTCCTTACAGCTGCCAGAGATGAGTGGTTTCCATCTCGACGGTTGAAACAGTGCCATGGCGAAGAGGAGCCAATCCAAAGAGTTCCTGAAGGAATTTCAGGAGCTAAATCTGAGCGCTCAGAGAACATTCACCTTCGGAACTCGTGCGGAGCCCCTGACATGGGGACAACTGAAACAGTTAAGAAGCTAAAGGGGTTGTTCAACAAGCTGGGCAGCCCAAAACCCCACTGACTTTATTCCTGGCTATGCTGGCCATAGTAAATTGTCAGGTAACAGCTGGAGAATTTACATACTGGGCTTATATTCCTTTTCCACCCTTATATCAAGGTGTGGCCTGGGGAGACAGAGAAGTCCCAGTATTTACTAATGATACTGCTTGGATGCCATTGCCTTTTAAAAACCAGGATCCTGAATTAGACACTGGCACAGTAAATAGTTCATATCAATTTGGGGTTGAAGGGTTACCTATATGTCTTGGGGGTAGTCCACATTGTCTGCATCTTTCTCATGAGGCTTGGGCTGTTCGCTATAACCATAGTCATATCTCTGCCTTTACTATGATTATTGTTGCTCAAAGTTTTAAGTATAATCATACTGCAGTACTTAATGAAACTCTGCCAAGTACATTATCTTTATGCCCTATCCCTGATGTGTCCAGAGGTGTTTCCCAACTAGAGTGGACTAGATGTAGAAGTAGTGGGCCACGATTGTTGTTAGAAGTAAAAGGGAAGAGTCGTAAATACCTTGTTACAGATTGCAGTGTACATGGAGATTTTCAGACTAAATTCAGCCATGTCAACCTGCGTTGGCATAAAGGTAATCACAGCACTTCTGCAGATGGCAATGAAACTATTATTTGGCATGATGGTGGTCTATCACCCCCTTGCCACATTTGGCTAATACCTCACAAATACAAGGTCATATTTGGAAGTTGCTAGCTGCTGGTAAACCAATGTTCACTTTCACGGGAAACATGTCCTTAAATCTTACTAATATTGCTAACCCTTTCCATATATCTTTGCATCGAAATAGTTCTAGATATGTTATTGCATGTATAAGAAAGCCTTACCTGTTGTTGACAGGAATTTTTAAATGGGATAATAATACAGGGGTAGTTAACTGTACAAACAATTGTACATTTTTTTTTTTTTTTTTTTTTGAGACGGAGTCTCGCTCTGTCTCCCAGGCTGGAGTGCAGTGGCCGGATCTCAGCTCACTGCAAGCTCCGCCTCCCAGGTCCACGCCATTCTCCTGCCTCAGCCTCCCGAGTAGCTGGGACTACAGGCGCCCGCCACCTCACCCGGCTAGTTTTTTTGTATTTTTTAGTAGAGACGGGGTTTCACCGTGTTAGCCAGGATGGTCTCGATCTCCTGACCTCATGAGCCACCCGTCTCAGCCTCCCAAAGTGCTGGGATTACAGGCTTGAGCCACCGCACCCAGCCACAATTGTACATTCTTAAGTTGTATAAATACTACTTGGTGGAATAATAATTGGAATGAGTCTCATTCCGATTTATATATACTAAGAGCCAGAAAAGAAACCTGGCTACCTGTAAACTTAACACGTACTTGGAGTGAATCTGCTGGGATTACTCAAATTTACAAGGTTATGCAAGATCTTGTCCACCGCAGTCACAGGATGATCAGTTACCATTGCTGACTGGTGCAGATTTGACGACTGGTATTGCACAAAGTTTGACGTCTTTGAACCCTATGAGTCCTGTAAAAACTTTGCTGACCTCTGTTTCTAGTAATGTATTGATTGTTGTTCTTGCCTTTGTCATTTTTCACAGTCTGCTGGAGACGGTGCCAAAGGGCAAACACCGAATCCCAGCGAGCCCAACATGTAATGATGGTTTTAAAAGAAATTCAAACTTGTAAATAAGGAAAGGGGAAATGTAGAGGACTATGTGCTCACAAACAGGGTGTTCCCGATAAGTCCTGCTCTCACAAACGAAGCAGGGTGTTCCCGACAAGTCCTGCTCTTGCAAACGAAGTAGGGCGTTGGGGGCCTGTTTATATGTAAACATCTTGAAAATCCAGAAAGTCAGGGAAAGGTCAGAAAAACAATAATGTGTCTTGTGACTTGGCAACATTCTACAAATGACTGTATAAAATAAAGCGGAGCGCGCCATTCGAGGCGGCCGCCATGTTTGTCTTGTCTTGTGTTGTCTTGTGTGTTCATTCCTTTGTTTAGGAAACACGCGGACCCCAACACATAGCATTTTATAATATTTCTTAAAATTATTTTTTTTCCTTTCTCTGTCTCTCTACCCTACTATAGTCTGTCCGTTCACAGGTGTCTTCATAAATCTGTCTCAAGATTTGTCAGACTAACCAAGCTTGAACTGAAGATCTGTTACTTACTAGCTGTAAGATGTTATGCAAGTTGCTTCGCTGCTCTGTGCCTCAGTTTCATAATCTGTAGAACTGGAATAACGATAGTATCTACCACATAGGTTTTTTTGCAAGATTGAAGAGATGTAAAGTGTTTATAGTGCCTGGCTCATAGGAAGTTTTCAGTAAATGTTAGCTATTATTAATTTCCATAGGCATCCAAGTTATGTTACATTCTTAAGTATCCTTTATTATCATTGTTGTTCCTCACAGAAGACTGATGTATTAGCAGTAATCACAAGTATTACCTTCCTGAGCAAAATGCATTTTTTCCAATCCTGTTTCCTCAACTATAAAATGGGAATAACTATAGCACATCCTTCATAATTCCTGGGGATTATCACTATGTAAAAAACCAGGTAAAGCACTTATCAGTGCATATAATGATATATTTTCAAGATATGTTGGCTCTTATGATTATTTACTCAGTGAACAAATATTTATTGAGCACTTTCTATGTACATGGTACAGTTGTAGGTGCTACATATACAGTGGTAAAAGGTAAGACTGATATAAGACTAAATCTCTTCCATGATGGAGCTTACATTCTAGTAGGAAATACAGATGTAGTGATGATTGCTATGAAGAAAAATGGAAGGAGATAGGGTGGTCATGCAAGTGCCCTCCAAGGACTTTGAATGTGACATTGGAGTATGCTGATGAAGGGACAAAGAAAGGTTTGGCAGATTACAGCACTGATCATCTGTGCTGTGTGCTGCATTTGAAGCCTGAAATGGCAGGTAATCAAAAAGACTGGAGGGTACTCACTACAACTTGGCCAACTACAGCATTATTTGGCAGTAAGCCCCATTGACAATTAGCCAAAGGGAGCAGTGAAGCAAATGGAGATAATGTACTTTGTGAAAGTCGGAGGATGTATTATACTTCTTAATTTTGTCTGTTCTAGAAAAAACTGGTCAAAATATTTGTGATTTTTAAACCTCATGAAACTAGTCAATGCCTTGTATTAGCTTTTAGAATGAGTACTAGATTGTTTCCTAGAGGTTTCATGAAATATGTGGATTATTATGGGACCTTATTTATTCCACATATGAAACATGATGGTGCTTTCAAAAATGTAAGTAATAGCTAGTACTAAATAGCCTTATTTTGTAATGCTGCCTGATGAGTGTTAGATTTGAAGATAACTGGTTTCTAATTGTAGCTGTACTTTGCTATTAATATTTACAAAAGCAGCCTTATTATTAAATATATTCTGCCTTGGATTCATGTTAGACTCACTGACTTCTGCCTTCTATTAGAGGGACTAAATCCTTGTAGACCTGCCCTTTGTGTCAAAGAGAGGTCCAGAAATACTTAAAGACACTAAAATTTAAAACTAGATTTGCATTTGATAGCCCCTTTGGGATTTTACAACACGAAAGTGCCGACAATTAGGAAAGAGTTACAATAAGGATAAATGATTGTCTAAATCACATTCAGTAGAAACAACTCAATTGGATCACTCTTACATCAAGCTTAAATACTTTTCAGATAATGGACTTTGAGGGCTAAGATGTCACTAAACTGCCATTCAACTCACTCTTATCTTAGGTGTTTAAAAATTTCCTTAGAAAATCTGAGCATTTTGCTAGAACAAGAAAGAATAGTGGCGTTGGGTTTGACATTTTAGAAAATAAAGTAACAGGGATGATGAACAACAGAGCAGCATGATGAGATTCCACTGGGGGGCGATGTTAAGACAGACTTGTAGGCAGTTAGACAATGAATCTTATGATAACTGGGCCCGACTTATTAGGAAGGATTAAGAATTAGGGTCCAAATTTCTGGAGAGGAAGTAGTAAAAATTCAATTTTAAATACCAAGATATGCCATGCTTATTGAATGCCTATGCTGTGCCAGACACTGGACTAGATGCTTGGGAAATAGTGGGGAATACTAGCCATGTTCTGTATTAGCTCTCCACCCAGAGGGAGAAACAGATAAATTATTTAGTTTAAAAAATACTATAACAAAAGAACAGAGAACTGTGGGAACACATAAGAGGAGAACTAAAGCAAAATTGGGGGAGGAATGGTTAACCTGATAGCTGACGAGCAGGAATTAGTGAAGAAAGGTAAAGATAAGGGAGATCCACAATGCTGGAGGACTTGGCTTAGTAACTATTAATAATTGGTTCCAGGGTGATAGCTACAAGTTGAAACAGTTTGAGCTAGTAGTCACCTGTATTTGTATTCAAAGCTTCCACTGTACTCTGATGTTATGCCAACCATTTCTCTTTTTGTGAATGATTGAACTATTTTTTGCTTATATTGAAAACTTCATTGATGAATTTTCTTCTTACACTTTTGAATAAAATCAAATTAATCTGTCTTTCTCCAGGGATGTGTGGGTGCGTGTGTGTGTGTGTGTGGGTGTGTGTGTACCTGTATGTTTTTGGCTGAACTATTTGAAAGTAAGTTTCAGACATCATGACATGACACCACTGAACTTTTAATGCATTTAAACAAATAAGGACATTCTCCTATTCTCATAATTACCATACCACCATTATTTCTAAAAAATATAATAATTCTCATAAGATCTCATACACAGTCTATATTCAAAGTTTCCCAGTTACTCAAAAATATGTTGTAGAACTGTCTTTCCAACTAGGATTCTATCCAGAGCCATATATTGCATTTGATTGTTGTTATGTCTATTAACTTTCTTTTAATCTAGAAGTCAGTCCTTTTCTTTATATTCTTTCAGTGATTTTGACTATTGATGAAATCAATAATATTGCCCTTTAACATAAATCACCTTTTGGATTTTCCTGATTTTGTTTTTTGTTTGTTTTTTTTGAAGCTGCTCCTTTTATGTTAACTTATATTTCTGAAAACTGGAAATTGGGGCTAATGCTTATTGGATTCAGATTAAATGTTTTTCGTGGGACTACATCCTAGGTGAGGCTGTGTGTTGCATATTGCATCACGTTAAGAAACACGTAATATGTGATTGACTCTGAACCCAGTGAATAACATCTTGGTTAATATGATGATTATCAGCTTGCTCTATTGAAAAGTTAACCTTTCCCCTCTTTTCAGGTAGTCATCCATGGAGGTGATACTGTGGCACTATGTGAATATCGATTTCCCTATCTACATATCACCCCAGACTTTTCGTTTTCCTTGATGGTCCTTGCCCAAATCAGTGACCTCAGTGGGGTTTCCATCGCTGCCTACTCTTATGTATTTTGAAGGGAGGCAGTGGTTTTGCTAAAACCTTCTCTTGGTTCAGAGGCTTATGAACTTGCTGTATCAGATTAGACTTGCATACAATGAAATAGTTCTTTTCATTTAATGAATCAGCCAGCTATAACTTCTCATCACTGTTGATTGCAGTAGTCCAGTGGTACTTGATAAAGGTATAGTCATTAAGTGATTGTAAATAGGATCTGAGTCAACACTTTGGGGTATAATTGTCAAACAGAAATATTGTTGGGATGGGGGTAGTAGCAGGAAGACAAAAGTCAGGACTTGCCAGTGCTAGAAGGATTACTGAGAAAAGAAATGCAGCAAGAGGAACAAGGAAGAAATTTACATCAGAACTAAACCAGAGTGATATTTCATGCTGAGTCTGAAAGAGTGGCTAGGCTATGGGCCATAAACTCAAATGACTATAGAGACTGAGAGATAAAGAGTGTGAAGCAAGACCAGTTTAAGGATCAAAAAGGATTGGTGAGGCCTATGAAAAAAATGGGGTTCTTACGTCTTATCTAGAGAGGGCATGTATTATTTAGCAATAGCTAATTGTAATGTGGAAAATAGACCTAGTGTTGCAAGATCTTTTGATATTGCCAAGTAAAATTGGAAATCTCAATTATAAAGTAAAACAAATGAGCTTTAAAATGGGAACTAATTCAAAGAGTAAGTTAAAAATATGTGCAGTGTGGCAAATACATTCTTGGGTCTCATTTAGCTTGTTGGTCATAATTTTGCAAAATTTGGCCTGAAAATCCTTACATTTATATTTACTAAGGTCAGAAATGAAGTGGATATATTGGGGTGTCTACTTTGTGTAGAGAAGGAATACAAAGCCCAGAAACCAAGTAGTGCCTGATGACCAAGAGTACTTAGCAACCAGCTCTAATCCTGATATAGGGCTTTCCTGCTTGTTTGTACAGCCTGTCTCCTAACTTGATTTTAAGTTATTTTAACATAGACACTTCATCTTTATGCCCACAGCTACTTAAACAGTGTCCTCAAGTTCCTGTTTACTCCAGGCTGTCAATGTTGGGATGATGATGATGACAACAATGACAATGAAGATGATGATGGCATCCATCCAATAAAAATCAAGGTAAGTTATTTCCTATGTTCCTCATTATAAATAAGAATGACAAATTTTCTACACAGAATACAACACTGCCATTTATTTGTGGACCGATATTGCCGTTTAATGTTATTCTCAACAAAGTGTTTATAAAATTCATGGCTGCAGCTGTTCCATTTTATTATGTACTGACTTGAACGTTTTCTTAACAAAAAGCCATTCCTCATTTTTATGTTGTAATGTTTGCGAAAGTAATGAATGATTAAGGTAATTGGAAATACATGAAATTGGGGAGAAGACATATATATTTTTAGTGATATTTGAAGAGTAGTACCTAAATGATAGTGCACTAACTCTATCATAACATCAGGAAAATTTATATTGTCCACCTGGTCCAGCTTCATTTTCTGAAAAAATATGTTCATACATATGTCACATTCATCACCCAACTTCCAAAGCCACAAATTTAGACAAGAAATGGGAGTTTTTATTAGTTCTATTTTCTCCCAAGCATTCTCTGATCTCTCTCTCTCTCTCTCTCTCTCTAACCAAATACCAATTTAAGAAAAGAAGGGCAAAAAATGGGAAGTCTAAATATAAGAGTTGAAGGGAAATTAAGTATTTTACAACTTTGGCTAGGAATGACTCTGTTTAAGTGAGTAGCTCATTAACCCAAAGGAGTGAAGTTTTAATGGTGACACTTCAGCAGGAAGATTTTTTTTTTATTAATAATTTCATTGACTGAATGTCTTTTATGTGCCAGGCATTGTAATAGATGATTTTAGTATCAAGTATAAAATTATTGTCTCTATTTTCACTTCAACCTAGTGAGGAAAGTAGTATTGGCTCCACTTACAGATGAGGAAACTGAGGCTTAAGTTGTGGATCTGGGGTTAGTACCTGTGTCTGCTCCAAAGCCTGTATTCTTGCTTTATACCATATTGCCTCTGACCCTGCTATATAATTGTACTGAATAAATAGGGATAATGTATCCATATTACATAGTAATACAGACCTTGACCTCTAATCAAAATATATATGAGTTTTGCCTTGAGAATGGCATAATATGTAACCATAATGCCCTCAGACCCCAGTAGTTTGAAAAAGGAAAAGCCAAAATCTTGCTTCTCATTAACTTTGGTAAGTTGACTTGATGGTTCTCTGTTTTTCGATCCACTTTCACGATATCTGTCTTTAAATTGGAGCATTAAGGCCAATGAGATTCAAAGTCATTACTGATATAACTAAATTTATAGCTACCATATTTGTTACTGTTTTCTATTTAGTATCCTCATTTTTTGTCCCTAGTTTTATCTTCTACTGTTTCCCTGTCTTTTGTGGTTCTAATTGAGCATTTTATATGCTTTCATTTTCGCTCCTTTCTTAGCATATCAGTTATACTTTGTTTTTTTAAAAAAACTTCTTTTAATTGTTGCCATAGAGTTTGCAATTTACAACTAATCCAAGTCCACTTTCAAGTGACAGTATACCACTTTATGGGTAGCATATCTTATAATAACAGAATAATTCTAATTCTTCCCTTCTGTTCCTTATATCATTGCTGTCACTCGTTTCACCTATATATGGGTAAACATAACATATATGCATAAGCGTATGAAATAAAATACATTATTACTAATATTACTTTGATCAAACTTATTTGTTAGATCATTTTAAAATCAGAAAAATATAGTTTTCATTAGTTTTTAAAATTAAAAAAATTTTTTTATTATACTTTAAGTTCTAGGGTACATGTTCACAATGTGCAGTTTTGTTACATATGTATACATGTGCCATGTTGGTTTGCTATACCCATTAACTCGTCATTTACATTAAGTATATCTCCTAATGCTATCCCTCCCCCCTCCCCCACCCCATGACAGGCCCCAGTGTGTGATGTTCCCCATCCTGTGTCCAAGTGTTCTCATTGTTCAATTCCCACCTATGAGTGAGAACATGCGGTGTCTGGTTTTCTGTCCTGGTGATAGTTTGCTCAGAATGATGGGTTCCAGCTTCATCCATCTCCCTTCAAAGGACATGAACTCTTCCTTTTTTATGGCTGCATAGTATTCCACGGTGTATATGTGCCGCATTTTCTTTATCCAGTCTATCATTGATGGACATTTGGGTTGGTTCCAAGTCTTTGCTATGGTGAATAGTGCTGCAATGAACATACATGTGTATGTGTCTTTATAGTAGCATGATTTATAATCCTTTGGGTATATACCCAGTAATGGGATGGCTGGGTCAAATAGTATTTCTAGTTTTAGATCCTTGAGGAATCACCACACTGCCTGCCACAATGGTTGAACTAGTTTACAGTCCCACCAATAGTATAAAAGTGTTTCTATTTCTCCACATCCTCTCCAGCACCTGTTGTTTCCTGACTTTTTAACGATTGCCATTCTAACTGGTGTGAGATGGTATCTCATTGTGGTTTTGATTTGCATTTCTCTGATGGCCAGTGATGATGAGCATTTTTTCATGTGTCTGTTGGCTGCATAAATGTCTTCTTTTGAGAAGTGTCTGTTCATATCCTTCTCCCACTTTTTGATAGGGTTGTTTGATTTTTTCTTGTAAATTTGTTTAAGTTCTTTGTAGATTCTGGATATTAGCCCTTTGTCAGATGGGTAGTTTGCAAAAATCTTCTCCCATTCTGTAGGTTGCCTGTTCACTCTCATGGTAGTTTGTTTTGCTATGTAGAAGCTCTTTAGTTTAATTAGATCCCATTTGTCAATTTTGGCTTTTGCTGCCGTTGCTTTTGGTGTTTTAGTCATGAAGTCCTTGCCCATGCCAAGGTCCTGAATGGTATTGCCTAGATTTTTTTCTAGAGTTTTTATGGTTTTAGGTCTAACATTTAAGTCTTTAATCCATCTTGAATTAACTTTTGTATAAAGTGTAAGGAAGGGACCCAGTTTCAGCTTTCTACATATGGCTAGCCAGTTTTCCCAGCACCATTTATTAAATAGGGAATCCTTTCCCCATTTCTTGTTTTTGTCAGGTTTGTCAAAGATCAGATGGCTGTAGATGTGTGGTATTATTTCTGAGGACTCTGTTCTGTTCCATTGGTCTATATCTCTGTTTTGGTACCAGTACCATGCTGTTTTGGTTACTGTAGCCTTGCAGTATAGTTTGAAGTCAGGTAGCATGATGCCTCTGGTTTGCTCTTTTGGCTTAAGATTGTCTTGGCAATATGGGCTCTTTTTTGGTTCCATATGAACTTTAAAGTAGTTTTTTCCAATTCTCTGAAGACAGTCATTGGTAGCTTGATGGGGATGGCATTGAATCTATAAATTACCTTGGGCAGTATGGTCATTTTCACGATATTGATTCTTCCTATCCATGAGCATGGAATGTTCTTCCATTTGTTTATGTCCTCTTTTATTTCACTGAGCAGTGGTTTGTAGTTCTCCTTGAAGAGGTCCTTCACATCCCTTGTAAGTTGGATTTCTAGGTATTTTATTCTCTTTGAAGCAATTTCGAATGGGAGTTCACTCATGATTTGGCTCTCTGTCTGTTATTGGTGTATAAGAATGCTTGTGATTTTTGCACATTGATTTTGTATCCTGAGACTTTGCTGAAGTTGCTTATCAGCTTAAGGAGATTTTGGGCTGAGATGATGGGGTTTTCTCAATATACAATCATGTCGTCTGCAAACAGGGACAATTTGACTTCCTCTTTTCCTAATTGAATACCCTTTATTTCTTTCTCCTGCCTGATTGCCGTGGCCAGAACTTCCAACACTATGTTGAATAGGAGTGGTGAGAGAGGGCATCCTTGTCTTGTGCCAATTTTCAAAGGGAATGCTTCCAGTTTTTGTCCATTCAGTATGATATTGGCTGTGGGTGTGTCGTAAATAGCTCTTATTATATTAATTTTATTTTTTAGAGAAAGGGTCTCACTGTATTTCCCAGGCTGGCCTCAAACTTCTGGGTTTAAGTGATCCTCCTATCTCCCACTAAGTAGCCAGCATTACAGGTACATGTCACCTTGCTAATCACAAAACGTTTTAACCTTTATCTTTATTTATTTCTTCTTTGATACTCTTTCTTTCTCCTTCTGATGATCTGAGTATCTTCTGTATATTATCCTTTCCTCTAAAGAACTTTTAACATTTATTTCAAGACAGATCCATCAGTAACACATTCTTTCATTTGCTGTTTATCTGAGAAAGTCTATTTCTTCTTCATTTTTGAAGGATAATTTAATAGGGTACAGAATTCTAGGTTGGTACGTATTTTTTTCACTCAAGAATTTAAATATTTTACTTCATTCTCTTCTTGCTTGAATGAGTTCTGAGAGGTCAGATGTAATATTTAGCTTTGTTTCTCTATAGGTATTTTTTTTTACCCTCTAGATTTTTCTGGGATTTTTTTTCTTTATCTTTAGTTTTCTATAGTTTGAAACTGATATGCTTAGGTATAGATATGGGAGCATTTATTCTGATTGGTGTCCTATGGGCTTTCTAGGTCTGTGGTTCTGTGTCTGACATTAATTTGGGAGAAATTCTGAGTCTTTATGGTTTCAAATATTTCTTTGGTTTCTTTATTCTCCTTCTGGAATTCTGATTACACAGGCAATACACCTGTTATAGTTATCCCATTTTTCTAATTGTAACTTTATACCCATTGACCAACCTCCTCCCTCTTCCCAGTCTCTGGTAACCACTCTCCTATTCACTACTTCCATGAGATCAATTTATTAAAAATTTGCATGTGGGTGAGATCATATGGTGTTCATCTTTCTGTGTCTGCCTTAGGTTGATTCCATATTTTGGCTAATGTGAATGGTTCTTCACTAAACACGGGAATACAGATATCTCTTTGACATGCTGATTTAACATCCTTTGGATATACACCCAGAAGTAGGATTGCTGAATCATACAGCAGTTCTATTTTGAGTTTTTTGAGGAACCTCCATAATGTTTCTCATAATGGCTGTACTAATTTACATTTTCACCAACAGTGTGTAAAGGATTCCTATTCTCAACATCCTTGCCAACACTTGTTATATTTTGTCTTTTTGATAACATCTATTCTAATTGGAGTGAGGTAATATTTCATTGTGGTTTGGTTTGCATTTCCCTGATGATAGTGATGTTAAATGTTTTTTCATATACTGTTTTCCTTTTCTACATTTTCTTGAAAAATGTCTATCAAGTGGTTTTTATTGCTATTTTTAATCAGATTGTTTGCTTTTTGCTTTTAAGTTGAGTTCCTAATATATTCTGGATATTGACTCCTTGTCTGATGTATAGCGTGGAAATACTTTCTCCCATTTTGTAGGTTGTCTCTTCACTCTGCTGAGTGCAGAAGCATTTTGCTGTGCAGAAAATGCTGTGCAGAAGCATTTTGGTTTGATGTAATCCCATTTGTCTATTTTTGTTTTTATTTCTTTTGCTTTTGAAACATTATCTAAAGCATTATTTCCCAGTTCAATGTTATGAAGCATTTCCCCTATGTTTTCTTCTAGTACTTTCACAGTTTTGGGTCTTACATTTAAGTCAATACATTTTGAGTTTATTTTCTTTTTTTTTTTTTTTTTATTGTTTCATAGCAGTTAATTTTTTTTTTTTTTTTTTTATTTATTTTTTATTTTTTTTAAAATTTATTTATTATTATTATACTGTAAGTTGTAGGGTACATGTGCATAACGTGCAGGTTTGTTACATATGTATACTTGTGCCTTGTTGGTGTGCTGCACCCATCAACTCGTCATT
This sequence comes from Theropithecus gelada, assembly GCF_003255815.1. Taxonomy (NCBI): domain Eukaryota; kingdom Metazoa; phylum Chordata; class Mammalia; order Primates; family Cercopithecidae; genus Theropithecus; species Theropithecus gelada. The sequence continues at coordinate 114,979,333 of NC_037689.1, read as the reverse complement.
TACATCAGGTATAACTCCCAATGCAATCCCTCCCCCCGCCCCCCTCCCCATGATAGGCCCCGGTGTGTGATGTTCCCCTTCCCGAGTCCAAGTGATCTCATTGTTCAGTTCCCACCTATGAGTGAGAACATGCGGTGTTTGGTTTTCTGTTCTTGTGATAGTTTGCTAAGAATGATGGATTCCAGCTGCATCCA